>NW_026869996.1:1260667-1268990 GCF_020882245.1 Rhopalosiphum padi | reverse complement strand
TAAGCACGGGCGTCGTACTACACGGTGAGGTCGCCCGTTGGTCCCCGGCGACCGGACGGCGGTTCGGAGATAAGGACAGTGAAAATTCTCCCGCGTTTGATTTCCTCGGGACCGGTGGACCGAGAAGCTACGGGCGTCGTACCACACGGTGAGGTCGCCCGTTGGTCCCCGGCGACCGGACCGCGGTTCGAGATAAGGACAGTGAAAAATTTTCCCCGCCGCGTGATTTTCACCGTGGGACCGTCGACCGGCGAGCACAGTCCCGTCGGCAAGCCGGACAGGTCGAAAATATTTTTTCTTCTCCTGCGCTCCGGAAGCAGCTACACTCAGTCGCAGCACACGACGTACGCATCTATCGCCCGGCGGACTCGGGATGAAAAATAATTTTTTTTTTTCTCCGAGTCCGACTGCGGCCCCGTGCGCAGCGGTCGTCGGTTCCCAGTCGGGTACGGTACCGGGTCAGCGAAATCTAATTTTCCTGCGGGTCGCCCGGTACCCCCGGCGGTCGTCCGGCGTCGCCCGCTGATAAGCGGGCCCTCGGCCGGGTGGGTCGAAAATTTTATTTCTCCTCCGGCGCCCCGGACGCTCACCTTCGGTCCGGGTACGAGTCGTACGCGTCTGTCAAGGCGGTTGTGTCGAGATTTAAAATTTTTTTTTTTTTCCCCCGACACCGACCGCGGACCGGGCGGCGAGGTCGTCGCGTCCCCGTTATCGCTCGGCGTACCGGGCGTAGGCGGCGAAATTTCAGTTTACCCGTAAGTCACCCGGAGACCGCGGACCGACCGTCGCGTTTCCCCGGTGGCCGAATCGCGTCGCCCGCGGAGCGCTGCCCCTCTGCCGGGTCGAAAAAATATTTTTTCTTCTCCTGCGCTCCGGAAACCTACAGTCAGTCGCAGAAGACGTCGTACGCGTCGGTCGACCGCGCGGACTCGGGATGAAAAAATAATTTTTTTTTTTTTTTCTCCGACCCGGCGGTGCGGTCGTCGGTTCGCCGGTTCCCCGTCGGGCACGGCACGCTGACGGCGAAATCTGATTTTCTCCGCGGGTCGCCCGGTACCCCGGCGGTCGCCCGCGGAGCGCTGCCCCTCGGCCGGGTCGAAAATTTTTTTCCTCCTCCGGCGATCCGGGCGCCCACGGTCGGTGTAGGCACGCGTCGTACGCGTCGGTCGCGGCGGTCGCGTCGAGTTTAAAAATTATTTTTTTTTTTCCCCGGGACCCCGACCGCGGCCCCGGCGGAGCGGTCGTCCGGTCCCCGGTAACACTCGGCGCACAGGGGGCGTAGGCGGCGGAATCGGATCCCGCCGGGTAGCGGGCCCGGGGACCGCCGGACCGTACGCGTCGGCCGGCTCCCGAGGGGTCCCGGTACTCGGGGTCGCCCAGTGCCCGGGAAAAGGATAAGGACAGTGAGGGAGTTGCGGCACCACTACGCACGGCGTGAGTATTTGGTGCGTACCGCTACGCACCACGTCTACGAGGGCGCGCTCTTAGGACCGCTAAGGTCCGCCGGGTGTTGGGTTCGCCGGCGCCGGGTCAGCCGCGGGGACCGTGAGACGTCGTCCCCGGCGAAGTTTCCCGCGGGAACCGCGACCGACGGCGAGCGCCGTGCCGTCGTCGCCCGGACGGGCCGAAAAATTTTTTTTCTCTCCACCTGCGCTCCGGACGCCCGCCGTGGGTCGCGGCACGCGTCGTTCGCGTCGGTCGACCGCGCGGACTCGGGATGAAAAATAATTTTTTTTTTTTTTTCTCCGACCCGGCGGTGCGGTCGTCGGTTCGCCGGTTCCCCGTCGGGCACGGCACGCTGACGGCGAAATCTGATTTTCTCCGCGGGTCGCCCGGTACCCCGGCGGTCGCCCGCGGAGCGCTGCCCCTCGGCCGGGTCGAAAATTTTTTTCCTCCTCCGGCGATCCGGGCGCCCACGGTCGGTGTAGGCACGCGTCGTACGCGTCGGTCGCGGCGGTCGCGTCGAGTTTAAAAATTATTTTTTTTTTTCCCCAGGGACCCCGACCGCGGGCCCCGGCGGAGCGGTCGTCCGGTCCCCGGTAACACTCGGCGCACGGGGGGCGTAGGCGGCGGAATCGGATCCCGCCGGGTAGCGGGCCCGGGGACCGCGGACCGTACGCGTCGGCCGGCTCCCGAGGGGGTCCCGGTACTCGGGGTCGCCCGTGCCCGGGAAAAGGATAAGGACAGTGAGGGAGTTGCGGCACCACTACGCACGGCGTGAGTATTTGGTGCGTACCGCTACGCACCACGTCTACGGGGCGCGCTCTCTAGGACCGCTAAGGTCCGCCGGGTGTTGGGTTCGCCGGCGCCGGGTCAGCCGCGGGGACCGTGAGACGTCGTCCCCGGCGAAGTTTCCCGCGGGAACCGCGACCGGCGAGCGCCGTGCCGTCGTCGCCCGGACGGGCCGAAAAAATTTTTTTTTCTCCACCTGCGCTCCGGACGCCCGCCGTGGGTCGCGGCACGCCGTCGTTCGCGTCGGTCGACCGCGCGGACTCGGGATGAAAAATAATTTTTTTTTTTTTTCTCCGACCCGGCGGTGCGGTCGTCGGTTCGCCGGTTCCCCGTCGGGCACGGCACGCTGACGGCGAAATCTGATTTTCTCCGCGGGTCGCCCGGTACCCCGGCGGTCGCCCGCGGAGCGCTGCCCCTCGGCCGGGTCGAAAAATTTTTTTCCTCCTCCGGCGATCCGGGCGCCCACGGTCGGTGTAGGCACGCGTCGTACGCGTCGGTCGCGGCGGTCGCGTCGAGTTTAAAAATTATTTTTTTTTTTCCCCGGGACCCCGACCGCGGCCCCGGCGGAGCGGTCGTCCGGTCCCCGGTAACCCTCGGCGCACGGGGGCGTAGGCGGTGAAATTTCATTTTCCCCGTAAGTCACCCGGAGACCGCGGACCGACCGTGGCGCTTGCCCTGTGCCCGTATCGCGTCGCCGGCGGAGCGCGGCACCTCTGCCGTGTCGAAATTTTTTTTTTCCCGCGGCTCTCCGGACGCTGACCTACGGTCCGGGTACGCGTCGTACGCGTCGGTCACGGCGGTCGCGTCGAGATTGAAAATTTTTTTTTTTTCCCCGAGTCCGACCTCCGCGGTCCGGGCACGGCGGTCGTCGTCCGTACCGGTGCCGCGGCGGGTACGGCCGTCGCGACGGGTTTAGATTTGGAAAAAAAAAATTTTCTAGGATCGAGTAACGCGTTAGTCCGCGGTGTCGGGGTAGGTCACGTACCGGCATCCCGGGCGTTTCGAGTTCGGCCGACGTCGAAATCGAATTTTTAACTTCTTTTCGTTGCCAGCGGAATAACTCGTTACCGGTTGTTTTTTACGTCGACGAACCTCAGAGGTATTCTCGTCGGAATCGTCTAAACCTATCCGAAAGTGATATCGGTCGTAGGGTTTTCGACATTTTTTTCAGTTTACGGTCCGACCTCGGCACGCCGCTACGCGCGTCGACACGAGTACCCGGAACACCGCTACGCACCGTCATGGACGCGTGGACCGCGTGTCGGCGCGATGACCGCTACGCACGTGCGGTTTTTGCATGGCGGACGGTTGGACCCGAGTTTTTGTATATTTGTGAGCGGCCGGTCGGTCGGTCGGCGATCAGCCGGCCGTCGGATCACCGATCACGGTACACGACAGCAAAGCCACGGGCGACGCCGAAGCCGACGCGTCCAACTCAGCCGTGCCGTTCTCGCCCCGCCAGTTCTTGGCGAGGGCGTGCCCGGCATCGGCGCCGAGTTGGTATCCGTCCACGTTTCGGCGACCGACCCATCTCGCACGCCGAGTGGCAAACCTCGACTGGCGCTGCGGGCCCTCCTACCGGTGGGTCGGCAGCGCGACACACATCGCTCAACCGATGACGACTCCCGTTACCGTTTCGCAAGATACGAACTCTCGACGCCAGAACATTCCCGCCGCGGCCGGCCATCGTCGCCGTGCCCGGCGGTCGCCGGGGCGAAGCCCCGGGACGACGGACTTCGCGTCGCGTCCCGGCTTCCCCCACGATCTCGGCTGGGGACCTTTACAAAACGGGCGAGAGAGGCGATTCCGGCGGGTGCCGTCCGCACAGGACGGCGGTCCGCCGGTCTCCCTCAACTCTCGTCAACGCGAGTTACGTTGCGACGGGTGCGTATCGCGTGTGGCGCCCGCCACAAGTCGGCCGCTCTAGCCAACGCCATCACGGCCGCGGCGATTGCGGTCGGGTCGGGTGCCCGCGCGTGTCCACAGCGCTCCCGTCGGGCCCTCGTATTCTCACACGAACCGCGGTCGGTCGCACGCCGGGACCCCCAGCGGTCTCGCTGTCGTGCGACCGCCCTCGGCGTCGGCCCGCCACCCGGGCGGACCGGCGCTCGGAAGCACGCGTCCCGGGTGTCGCGTCGTGCGTCAGCGCGCGCGTCACACGGGGCGCAGTTGTTGTAAAACCGAGATCCCTGGTTGATCCTGCCAGTAGTCATATGCTTGTCTCAAAGATTAAGCCATGCATGTCTCAGTGCAAGCCGCATTAAGGTGAAACCGCGAAAGGCTCATTAAATCAGTTGTGGTTCCTTAGATCGTACCCAAGTTACTTGGATAACTGTGGTAATTCTAGAGCTAATACATGCCGACAGAGTTCCGACCGTCGCGGCGCCCTCGGGTGTCGCGTGCGGGAGGAACGCTTTTATTAGATCAAAACCGGCCCGTCGCGGCGCGCTTCGTGCGCGTCCCGATCGCGGCCCGCGCAAAGACCTGGTGACTCTGAATAACTTCGAGCTGATCGCACGGTCTCCGTACCGGCGACGCATCTTTCAAATGTCTGCCTTATCAACTGTCGACGGTAGGTTCCATGCCTACCGTGGTGGTAACGGGTAACGGGGAATCAGGGTTCGATTCCGGAGAGGGAGCCTGAGAAACGGCTACCACATCCAAGGAAGGCAGCAGGCGCGCAAATTACCCACTCCCGGAACGGGGAGGTAGTGACGAAAAATAACGATACGGGACTCATCCGAGGCCCCGTAATCGGAATGAGAACACTTTAAAACCTTTAAACGAGGATCAATTGGAGGGCAAGTCTGGTGCCAGCAGCCGCGGTAATTCCAGCTCCAATAGCGTATATTAAAGTTGTTGCGGTTAAAAAGCTCGTAGTCGGATCTGTGTCTGGGCGGTGCCGGACCACCCTGGCGGTCCGGCGTGTCGCGGCCGGTCGTGTCGCGGGACCACGTGTCCCGTCGGCGCGGCCGTCGTCGCGCTCGTCAGCCGTCTCGGGGTGTTAGTTACCGGCACGTCGGCCGGACGTATTGTCGGCAGGCGGACACGTGTCTCGTGCTTCCGGCGCGCCACGCGGCCACGCGTCGCTTGGCCGTCGGGGTTCGACGACGGCGGCCGCCTACTCCAATCTTGCTGCGCGGTGCTCTTCACCGAGTGCCGTCGGCGGGCCGACACGTTTACTTTGAACAAATTAGAGTGCTCAAAGCAGGCTCAAATCTGGCGGGGCGGCTTCACGGCCGTCTCGTCAAAAGGCCCTGAATACTGGTCGCATGGAATAATGGAACAAGACCTCGGTCCCGCGCATCTCCGCCCTTCGCGGGCGCGCGAAATCGCCCTCCGGGGCGTTTCCGTGCGCGGGCCGCCGGGCCGCGGGCGCCAGTCGCCCGCGCGTCCCGCCGGGCCGGTTTTCGGGACCGGAGGTAATGATCAACAGAGACGGGCGGGGGCATTCGTACCGAGACGTTAGAGGTGAAATTCTTGGATCGTCTCGAGACGAACTGACGCGAAAGCATTTGCCAAGTACGTTCTCGTATGATCAAGAACGAAAGTTAGAGGTTCGAAGGCGATCAGATACCGCCCTAGTTCTAACTGTAAACGATGCCAGCTAGCGATCCGCCGGCGTTTCATTAACGACCCGGCGGGCAGCTTCCGGGAAACCGAAGCTTTTCGGTTCCGGGGGAAGTATGATTGCAAAGTTGAAACTTAAAGGAATTGACGGAAGGGCACCACCAGGAGTGGAGCCTGCGGCTTAATTTGACTCAACACGGGAAACCTCACCAGGCCCGGACACCGGAAAGATTGACAGATTGAGAGCTCTTTCTTGATTCGGTGGGTGGTGGTGCATGGCCGTTCTTAGTTGGTGGAGCGATCTGTCTGGTTAATTCCGATAACGAACGAGACTCTGTCCTGCTAACTAGGCGGGTAAACCCGGGTCGGCGGTGGGCGCGGCGCGGGCGGTTTCGGCCGTCCGTGTTCGCGTCTCCGTCGGCTCGGCCCGGTATCCCCGAACGCGTTCGCCCGTCGTCCACGGCGGTCGTCGGGCGCGGCCGCGCCATCCGCGTCCCTGCGTGCGGCGGGCGTGTGTCGGCCGGGGGGCAACCTCTGGTCGGCGCGCGTCAGTCGTGCGTCGGGCTCCGCGGTGAAGCGCGCCGTGTTCGCGGCCGTCGCCGGCGGATCACGATACGTTACTAGGGCTACCGCCGGCTCCCAGGAGCTTAAACTCTTCTTAGAGGGACAGGCGGCGGACGAAAATAGCCGCACGAGACTGAGCGATAACAGGTCTGTGATGCCCTTAGATGTTCTGGGCCGCACGCGCGCTACACTGAAGGAATCAGCGTGTGTTAACATTCCTGGGCCGACAGGCTTCCGGGTAACCCGCTGAACCTCCTTCGTGCTTAGGGATCGTGGCTTGCAATTTTTCCACGTGAACGAGGAATTCCCAGTAAGCGCGAGTCATCAGCTCGCGTTGATTACGTCCCTGCCCTTTGTACACACCGCCCGTCGCTACTACCGATTGAACGACCGCAGTGAGGTCTTCGGACTGGACGCGCGTTATTCGGCCCCCTCGGGGGCTGGGTCGTCGCGCGACCGGGAAGATGACCGAACTCGGCCGTTTAGAGGAAGTAAAAGTCGTAACAAGGTTTCCGTAGGTGAACCTGCGGAAGGATCATTAGAGACGGGCCCGCGGCACCGGCGTCCCACGCCGGTCTCGCGCGCGCCTAATCCGACCCCGTGGCCGCGTGCGCTCGCGACTAGCTCGCCGACCGCCCGCGCGCCGCGACCCACCCGACCAAGCGTCGACCGAAAGATGGTTACCGTCGAAAGACCTTGCGCCGCGCGCACGCGTGGCGCAGAAATTTCGTCGACAAACAAAAAAAAAAAACACCCGACCCCGAACGGCGGATCACTTGGCTCGTGGATCGATGAAGACCGCAGCTATCTGCGCGTCGTCGTGTAATCCGCAGGTTATACGAACATCGACCAGTCGAACGCACATTGCGGCCCTCGGTGACCCGCGGGTCCCGGGCCACGCCTGTCTGAGGGTCGTATACCGGATACTCGGCCAGACCGATGCGCCGCCGGCAGGCGTCCGACGGGAGACCGTCGGCCGCTCCGGCTGCGCGAGATTGGCGGTTCGACCGGGGAACGACGCCCCGCCGTCTGCCTCGCGGCGACGGCGACGGCGCCCGCCTCCGGTCGTCCGCCCAAGTTGTGACGGCAAACAGTCACGGGTTCTCGCGCCGTAAAACGGCACGTCCCCGTCCGCCCGCCGCGCGAGAGCGCGGGCCGGGTCGGCTGAGAGTCCTAGAGACACCTCTCCGGCTTCCGAGAAGCGGACGCGGACGGTCGCCGTACGGACGGAGCGCGGACCGCAGGCTGCCGTGTTAAGAAAAAAAAACACAAACACACCGATACGTTCCGACCTCAGATCAGGCGGGACTACCCGCCGGATTTAAGCATATTAATAAGCGGAGGAAAAGAAAACAACCGTGATTCCCCCAGTAGCGGCGAGCGAACAGGGAAAAGCCCATCGCCGAATCCCGCCGCGCACTTTTGTGTCGCGGCACGTATGGGAGTTGTGGCGTACGGGCCGGCCTCGTTGCCGGGGCGCACGTGACGGTCCAAGTCTCCCTTGAACGGGGCCATGGCCCGCAGATGGTGCCAGGCCAGTAGAGGCCGTCACAGCGTTCCGGGATCGGACCGCGCCTTCGAGTCGGGTTGCTTGAGAGTGCAGCCCGAAGCGGGTGGTAAACTCCATCTAAGGCTAAATACGGCCACGAGACCGATAGTGGACAAGTACCGTGAGGGAAAGTTGAAAAGAACTTTGAAGAGAGAGTTCATAAGAACGTGAAACCGTTCGGGTGTAAACGGACAGAGCCCGCGAGTCCCCGCCGGGCGAATTCACGGTCGGTCTAACCGCCGGCCGGATCTTTCGCTCGGTTAGCGGACGTCGCGACTCGTTGGGCGCCGGCCGAAGGGCCCGGGTGGCGGTTCGTCGCGGCGGTCGCGTCTCGGCGTGACCGTTCGCGCCGAACCCCGGTGCTCCTGGTCGGCTCGCCCGACGGCAAGAACCGTCGACGCGGCCCCG
>NW_026869996.1:1248167-1255667 GCF_020882245.1 Rhopalosiphum padi | reverse complement strand
GCTGATAAGCGGGCCCTCGGCCGGGTGGGTCGAAAATTTTATTTCTCCTCTCCGGCGCCCCGGACGCTCACCTCGGTCCGGGTACGAGTCGTACGCGTCTGTCAAGGCGGTTGTGTCGAGATTTAAAATTTTTTTTTTTTTTCCCCCGACACCGACCGCGGACCGGGCGGCGAGGTCGTCGCGTCCCCGTTATCGCTCGGCGTACCGGGCGTAGGCGGCGAAATTTCAGTTTACCCGTAAGTCACCCGGAGACCGCGGACCGGACCGTCGCGTTTCCCCCGGTGGCCGAATCGCGTCGCCCGCGGAGCGCTGCCCCTCTGCCGGGTCGAAAAAATATTTTTTCTTCTCCTGCGCTCCGGAAACCTACAGTCAGTCGCAGAAGACGTCGTACGCGTCGGTCGACCGGCGCGGACTCGGGATGAAAAAATAATTTTTTTTTTTTTTCTCCGACCCGGCGGTGCGGTCGTCGGTTCGCCGGTTCCCCGTCGGGCACGGCACGCTGACGGCGAAATCTGATTTTTCTCCGCGGGTCGCCCGGTACCCCGGCGGTCGCCCGCGGAGCGCTGCCCCTCGGCCGGGTCGAAAATTTTTTTTCCTCCTCCGGCGATCCGGGCGCCCACGGTCGGTGTAGGCACGCGTCGTACGCGTCGGTCGCGGCGGTCGCGTCGAGTTTAAAAATTATTTTTTTTTTTCCCCGGGACCCCGACCGCGGCCCCGGCGGAGCGGTCGTCCGGTCCCCGGTAACACTCGGCGCACGGGGGCGTAGGCGGCGGAATCGGATCCCGCCGGGTAGCGGGCCCGGGGACCGCGGACCGTACGCGTCGGCCGGCTCCCGAGGGGTCCCGGTACTCGGGGTCGCCCGTGCCCGGGAAAAGGATAAGGACAGTGAGGGAGTTGCGGCACCACTACGCACGGCGTGAGTATTTGGTGCGTACCGCTACGCACCACGTCTACGGGGCGCGCTCTTAGGGACCGCTAAGGTCCGCCGGGTGTTGGGTTCGCCGGCGCCGGGTCAGCCGCGGGGACCGTGAGACGTCGTCCCCGGCGAAGTTTCCCGCGGGAACCGCGACCGGCGAGCGCCGTGCCGTCGTCGCCCGGACGGGCCGAAAAATTTTTTTTTCTCCACCTGCGCTCCGGACGCCCCGCCGTGGGTCGCGGCACGCGTCGTTCGCGTCGGTCGACCGCGCGGACTCGGGATGAAAAATAATTTATTTTTTTTTTTTCCTCCGACCCGGCGGTGCGGTCGTCGGTTCGCCGGTTCCCCGTCGGGCACGGCACGCTGACGGCGAAATCTGATTTTCTCCGCGGGTCGCCCCGGTACCCCGGCGGTCGCCCGCGGAGCGCTGCCCCTCGGCCGGGTCGAAAATTTTTTTTCCTCCTCCGGCGATCCGGGCGCCCACGGTCGGTGTAGGCACGCGTCGTACGCGTCGGTCGCGGCGGTCGCGTCGAGTTTAAAAAATTATTTTTTTTTTCCCCGGGACCCCGACCGCGGCCCCGGCGGAGCGGTCGTCCGGTCCCCGGTAACACTCGGCGCACGGGGGCGTAGGCGGCGGAATCGGATCCCGCCGGGTAGCGGGCCCGGGGACCGCGGACCGTACGCGTCGGCCGGTCTCCCGAGGGGTCCCGGTACTCGGGGTCGCCCGTGCCCGGGAAAAGGATAAGGACAGTGAGGGAGTTGCGGCACCACTACGCACGGCGTGAGTATTTGGTGCGTACCGCTACGCACCACGTCTACGGGGCGCGCTCTTAGGACCGCTAAGGTCCGCCGGGTGTTGGGTTCGCCGGCGCCGGGTCAGCCGCGGGGACCGTGAGACGTCGTCCCCCGGCGAAGTTTCCCGCGGGAACCGCGACCGGCGAGCGCCGTGCCGTCGTCGCCCGGACGGGCCGAAAAATTTTTTTTCTCCACCTGCGCTCCGGACGCCCGCCGTGGGTCGCGGCACGCGTCGTTCGCGTCGGTCGACCGCGCGGACTCGGGATGAAAAATAATTTTTTTTTTTTTTTCTCCGACCCGGCGGTGCGGTCGTCGGTTCGCCGGTTCCCCGTCGGGCACGGCACGCTGACGGCGAAATCTGATTTTCTCCGCGGGTCGCCCGGTACCCCCGGCGGTCGCCCGCGGAGCGCTGCCCCTCGGCCGGGTCGAAAATTTTTTTCCTCCTCCGGCGATCCGGGCGCCCACGGTCGGTGTAGGCACGCGTCGTACGCGTCGGTCGCGGCGGTCGCGTCGAGTTTAAAAATTATTTTTTTTTTCCCCGGGACCCCGACCGCGGCCCCGGCGGAGCGGTCGTCCGGTCCCCGGTAACCCTCGGCGCACGGGGGCGTAGGCGGTGAAATTTCATTTTCCCCGTAAGTCACCCGGAGACCGCGGACCGACCGTGGCGCTTGCCCTGTGCCCGTATCGCGTCGCCGGCGGAGCGCGGCACCTCTGCCGTGTCGAAATTTTTTTTTTTCCCGCGGCTCTCCGGACGCTGACCTACGGTCCGGGTACGCGTCGTACGCGTCGGTCACGGCGGTCGCGTCGAGATTGAAAATTTTTTTTTTTCCCCGAGTCCGACCTCCGCGGTCCGGGCACGGCGGTCGTCGTCCGTACCGGTGCCGCGGCGGGTACGGCCGTCGCGACGGGTTTAGATTTGGAAAAAAAAAATTTTCTAGGATCGAGTAACGCGTTAGTCCGCGGTGTCGGGGTAGGTCACGTACCGGCATCCCGGGCGTTTCGAGTTCGGCCGACGTCGAAATCGAATTTTTAACTTCTTTTCGTTGCCAGCGGAATAACTCGTTACCGGTTGTTTTTACGTCGACGAACCTCAGAGGTATTCTCGTCGGAATCGTCTAAACCTATCCGAAAGTGATATCGGTCGTAGGGTTTTCGACATTTTTTCAGTTTACGGTCCGACCTCGGCACGCCGCTACGCGCGTCGACACGAGTACCCGGAACACCGCTACGCACCGTCATGGACGCGTGGACCGCGTGTCGGCGCGATGACCGCTACGCACGTGCGGTTTTGCATGGCGGACGGTTGGACCCGAGTTTTTGTATATTTGTGAGCGGCCGGTCGGTCGGTCGGCGATCAGCCGGCCGTCGGATCACCGATCACGGTACACGACAGCAAAGCCACGGGCGACGCCGAAGCCGACGCGTCCAACTCAGCCGTGCCGTTCTCGCCCCGCCAGTTCTTGGCGAGGGCGTGCCCGGCATCGGCGCCGAGTTGGTATCCGTCCACGTTTCGGCGACCGACCCATCTCGCACGCCGAGTGGCAAACCTCGACTGGCGCTGCGGGCCCTCCTACCGGTGGGTCGGCAGCGCGACACACATCGCTCAACCGATGACGACTCCCGTTACCGTTTCGCAAGATACGAACTCTCGACGCCAGAACATTCCCGCCGCGGCCGGCCATCGTCGCCGTGCCCGGCGGTCGCCGGGGCGAAGCCCCGGGACGACGGACTTCGCGTCGCGTCCCGGCTTCCCCCACGATCTCGGCTGGGGACCTTTACAAAACGGGCGAGAGAGGCGATTCCGGCGGGTGCCGTCCGCACAGGACGGCGGTCCGCCGGTCTCCCTCAACTCTCGTCAACGCGAGTTACGTTGCGACGGGTGCGTATCGCGTGTGGCGCCCGCCACAAGTCGGCCGCTCTAGCCAACGCCATCACGGCCGCGGCGATTGCGGTCGGGTCGGGTGCCCGCGCGTGTCCACAGCGCTCCCGTCGGGCCCTCGTATTCTCACACGAACCGCGGTCGGTCGCACGCCGGGACCCCAGCGGTCTCGCTGTCGTGCGACCAGCCCTCGGCGTCGGCCCGCCCCCGGGCGGACCGGCGCTCGGAAGCACGCGTCCCGGGTGTCGCGTCGTGCGTCAGCGCGCGCGTCACACGGGGCGCAGTTGTTGTAAAACCGAGATCCCTGGTTGATCCTGCCAGTAGCATATGCTTGTCTCAAAGATTAAGCCATGCATGTCTCAGTGCAAGCCGCATTAAGGTGAAACCGCGAAAGGCTCATTAAATCAGTTGTGGTTCCTTAGATCGTACCCAAGTTACTTGGATAACTGTGGTAATTCTAGAGCTAATACATGCCGACAGAGTTCCGACCGTCGCGGCGCCCTCGGGTGTCGCGTGCGGGAGGAACGCTTTTATTAGATCAAAACCGGCCCGTCGCGGCGCGCTTCGTGCGCGTCCCGATCGCGGCCCGCGCAAAGACCTGGTGACTCTGAATAACTTCGAGCTGATCGCACGGTCTCCGTACCGGCGACGCATCTTTCAAATGTCTGCCTTATCAACTGTCGACGGTAGGTTCCATGCCTACCGTGGTGGTAACGGGTAACGGGGAATCAGGGTTCGATTCCGGAGAGGGAGCCTGAGAAACGGCTACCACATCCAAGGAAGGCAGCAGGCGCGCAAATTACCCACTCCCGGAACGGGGAGGTAGTGACGAAAAATAACGATACGGGACTCATCCGAGGCCCCGTAATCGGAATGAGAACACTTTAAAACCTTTAAACGAGGATCAATTGGAGGGCAAGTCTGGTGCCAGCAGCCGCGGTAATTCCAGCTCCAATAGCGTATATTAAAGTTGTTGCGGTTAAAAAGCTCGTAGTCGGATCTGTGTCTGGGCGGTGCCGGACCACCCTGGCGGTCCGGCGTGTCGCGGCCGGTCGTGTCGCGGGACCACGTGTCCCGTCGGCGCGGCCGTCGTCGCGCTCGTCAGCCGTCTCGGGGTGTTAGTTACCGGCACGTCGGCCGGACGTATTGTCGGCAGGCGGACACGTGTCTCGTGCTTCCGGCGCGCCACGCGGCCACGCGTCGCTTGGCCGTCGGGGTTCGACGACGGCGGCCGCCTACTCCAATCTTGCTGCGCGGTGCTCTTCACCGAGTGCCGTCGGCGGGCCGACACGTTTACTTTGAACAAATTAGAGTGCTCAAAGCAGGCTCAAATCTGGCGGGGCGGCTTCACGGCCGTCTCGTCAAAAGGCCCTGAATACTGGTCGCATGGAATAATGGAACAAGACCTCGGTCCCGCGCATCTCCGCCCTTCGCGGGCGCGCGAAATCGCCCTCCGGGGCGTTTCCGTGCGCGGGCCGCCGGGCCGCGGGCGCCAGTCGCCCGCGCGTCCCGCCGGGCCGGTTTTCGGGACCGGAGGTAATGATCAACAGAGACGGGCGGGGGCATTCGTACCGAGACGTTAGAGGTGAAATTCTTGGATCGTCTCGAGACGAACTGACGCGAAAGCATTTGCCAAGTACGTTCTCGTATGATCAAGAACGAAAGTTAGAGGTTCGAAGGCGATCAGATACCGCCCTAGTTCTAACTGTAAACGATGCCAGCTAGCGATCCGCCGGCGTTTCATTAACGACCCGGCGGGCAGCTTCCGGGAAACCGAAGCTTTTCGGTTCCGGGGGAAGTATGATTGCAAAGTTGAAACTTAAAGGAATTGACGGAAGGGCACCACCAGGAGTGGAGCCTGCGGCTTAATTTGACTCAACACGGGAAACCTCACCAGGCCCGGACACCGGAAAGATTGACAGATTGAGAGCTCTTTCTTGATTCGGTGGGTGGTGGTGCATGGCCGTTCTTAGTTGGTGGAGCGATCTGTCTGGTTAATTCCGATAACGAACGAGACTCTGTCCTGCTAACTAGGCGGGTAAACCCGGGTCGGCGGTGGGCGCGGCGCGGGCGGTTTCGGCCGTCCGTGTTCGCGTCTCCGTCGGCTCGGCCCGGTATCCCCGAACGCGTTCGCCCGTCGTCCACGGCGGTCGTCGGGCGCGGCCGCGCCATCCGCGTCCCTGCGTGCGGCGGGCGTGTGTCGGCCGGGGGGCAACCTCTGGTCGGCGCGCGTCAGTCGTGCGTCGGGCTCCGCGGTGAAGCGCGCCGTGTTCGCGGCCGTCGCCGGCGGATCACGATACGTTACTAGGGCTACCGCCGGCTCCCAGGAGCTTAAACTCTTCTTAGAGGGACAGGCGGCGGACGAAAATAGCCGCACGAGACTGAGCGATAACAGGTCTGTGATGCCCTTAGATGTTCTGGGCCGCACGCGCGCTACACTGAAGGAATCAGCGTGTGTTAACATTCCTGGGCCGACAGGCTTCCGGGTAACCCGCTGAACCTCCTTCGTGCTTAGGGATCGTGGCTTGCAATTTTTCCACGTGAACGAGGAATTCCCAGTAAGCGCGAGTCATCAGCTCGCGTTGATTACGTCCCTGCCCTTTGTACACACCGCCCGTCGCTACTACCGATTGAACGACCGCAGTGAGGTCTTCGGACTGGACGCGCGTTATTCGGCCCCCTCGGGGGCTGGGTCGTCGCGCGACCGGGAAGATGACCGAACTCGGCCGTTTAGAGGAAGTAAAAGTCGTAACAAGGTTTCCGTAGGTGAACCTGCGGAAGGATCATTAGAGACGGGCCCGCGGCACCGGCGTCCCACGCCGGTCTCGCGCGCGCCTAATCCGACCCCGTGGCCGCGTGCGCTCGCGACTAGCTCGCCGACCGCCCGCGCGCCGCGACCCCCGACCAAGCGTCGACCGAAAGATGGTTACCGTCGAAAGACCTTGCGCCGCGCGCACGCGTGGCGCAGAAATTTCGTCGACAAACAAAAAAAAAAAACACCCGACCCCGAACGGCGGATCACTTGGCTCGTGGATCGATGAAGACCGCAGCTATCTGCGCGTCGTCGTGTAATCCGCAGGTTATACGAACATCGACCAGTCGAACGCACATTGCGGCCTCGGTGACCCGCGGGTCCCGGGCCACGCCTGTCTGAGGGTCGTATACCGGATACTCGGCCAGACCGATGCGCCGCCGGCAGGCGTCCGACGGGAGACCGTCGGCCGCTCCGGCTGCGCGAGATTGGCGGTTCGACCGGGGAACGACGCCCCGCCGTCTGCCTCGCGGCGACGGCGACGGCGCCCGCCTCCGGTCGTCCGCCCAAGTTGTGACGGCAAACAGTCACGGGTTCTCGCGCCGTAAAACGGCACGTCCCCGTCCGCCCGCCGCGCGAGAGCGCGGCCGGGTCGGCTGAGAGTCCTAGAGACACCTCTCCGGCTTCCGAGAAGCGGACGCGGACGGTCGCCGTACGGACGGAGCGCGGACCGCAGGCTGCCGTGTTAAGAAAAAAAACACAAACACACCGATACGTTCCGACCTCAGATCAGGCGGGACTACCCGCCGGATTTAAGCATATTAATAAGCGGAGGAAAAGAAAACAACCGTGATTCCCCCAGTAGCGGCGAGCGAACAGGGAAAAGCCCATCGCCGAATCCCGCCGCGCACTTTTGTGTCGCGGCACGTATGGGAGTTGTGGCGTACGGGCCGGCCTCGTTGCCGGGGCGCACGTGACGGTCCAAGTCTCCCTTGAACGGGGCCATGGCCCGCAGATGGTGCCAGGCCAGTAGAGGCCGTCACAGCGTTCCGGGATCGGACCGCGCCTTCGAGTCGGGTTGCTTGAGAGTGCAGCCCGAAGCGGGTGGTAAACTCCATCTAAGGCTAAATACGGCCACGAGACCGATAGTGGACAAGT
>NW_026869996.1:1235667-1243167 GCF_020882245.1 Rhopalosiphum padi | reverse complement strand
CCCGGGGACCGTGGACCGAGAAGCACGGGCGTCGTACTACACGGTGAGGTCGCCCGTTGGTCCCCGGCGACCGGACGGCGGTTCGAGATAAGGACAGTGAAAATTCTCCCGCCGTTTGATTTCCTCGGGGACCGTGGACCGAGAAGCACGGGCGTCGTACCACACGGTGAGGTCGCCCGTTGGTCCCCGGCGACCGGACCGCGGTTCGAGATAAGGACAGTGAAAAATTTTCCCGCCGCGTGATTTCACCGGGGACCGTCGACCGGCGAGCACAGTCCCGTCGGCAACCGGACAGGTCGAAAAATATTTTTTCTTCTCCTGCGCTCCGGAAGCCTACACTCAGTCGCAGCACACGACGTACGCATCTATCGCCCGGCGGACTCGGGATGAAAAATAATTTTTTTTTTTTCTCCGAGTCCGACTGCGGCCCCGTGCGCAGCGGTCGTCGGTTCCCAGTCGGGTACGGTACCGGGTCAGCGAAATCTAATTTTCCTGCGGGTCGCCCGGTACCCCGGCGGTCGTCCGGCGTCGCCCGCTGATAAGCGGGCCCTCGGCCGGGTGGGTCGAAAATTTTATTTCTCCTCCGGCGCCCCGGACGCTCACCTTCGGTCCGGGTACGAGTCGTACGCGTCTGTCAAGGCGGTTGTGTCGAGATTTAAAATTTTTTTTTTTTTTCCCCCGACACCGACCGCGGACCGGGCGGCGAGGTCGTCGCGTCCCCGTTATCGCTCGGCGTACCGGGCGTAGGCGGCGAAATTTCAGTTTACCCGTAAGTCACCCGGAGACCGCGGACCGACCGTCGCGTTTCCCCGGTGGCCGAATCGCGTCGCCCGCGGAGCGCTGCCCCTCTGCCGGGTCGAAAAATATTTTTTCTTCTCCTGCGCTCCGGAAACCTACAGTCAGTCGCAGAAGACGTCGTACGCGTCGGTCGACCGCGCGGACTCGGGATGAAAAATAATTTTTTTTTTTTTTTCTCCGACCCGGCGGTGCGGTCGTCGGTTCGCCGGTTCCCCGTCGGGCACGGCACGCTGACGGCGAAATCTGATTTTCTCCGCGGGTCGCCCGGTACCCCGGCGGTCGCCCGCGGAGCGCTGCCCCTCGGCCGGGTCGAAAATTTTTTTCCTCCTCCGGCGATCCGGGCGCCCACGGTCGGTGTAGGCACGCGTCGTACGCGTCGGTCGCGGCGGTCGCGTCGAGTTTAAAAATTATTATTTTTTTTTCCCCGGGACCCCGACCGCGGCCCCGGCGGAGCGGTCGTCCGGTCCCCGGTAACACTCGGCGCACGGGGGCGTAGGCGGCGGAATCGGATCCCGCCGGGTAGCGGGCCCGGGGACCGCGGACCGTACGCGTCGGCCGGCTCCCGAGGGGTCCCGGTACTCGGGGTCGCCCGTGCCCGGGAAAAGGATAAGGACAGTGAGGGAGTTGCGGCACCACTACGCACGGCGTGAGTATTTGGTGCGTACCGCTACGCACCACGTCTACGGGGCGCGCTCTTAGGACCGCTAAGGTCCGCCGGGTGTTGGGTTCGCCGGCGCCGGGTCAGCCGCGGGGACCGTGAGACGTCGTCCCCGGCGAAGTTTCCCGCGGGAACCGCGACCGGCGAGCGCCGTGCCGTCGTCGCCCGGACGGGCCGAAAAATTTTTTTTCTCCACCTGCGCTCCGGACGCCCGCCGTGGGTCGCGGCACGCGTCGTTCGCGTCGGTCGACCGCGCGGACTCGGGATGAAAAATAATTTTTTTTTTTTTTTCTCCGACCCGGCGGTGCGGTCGTCGGTTCGCCGGTTCCCCGTCGGGCACGGCACGCTGACGGCGAAATCTGATTTTCTCCGCGGGTCGCCCGGTACCCCGGCGGTCGCCCGCGGAGCGCTGCCCCTCGGCCGGGTCGAAAATTTTTTTCCTCCTCCGGCGATCCGGGCGCCCACGGTCGGTGTAGGCACGCGTCGTACGCGTCGGTCGCGGCGGTCGCGTCGAGTTTAAAAATTATTTTTTTTTTCCCCGGGACCCCGACCGCGGCCCCGGCGGAGCGGTCGTCCGGTCCCCGGTAACACTCGGCGCACGGGGGCGTAGGCGGCGGAATCGGATCCCGCCGGGTAGCGGGCCCGGGGACCGCGGACCGTACGCGTCGGCCGGCTCCCGAGGGGTCCCGGTACTCGGGGTCGCCCGTGCCCGGGAAAAGGATAAGGACAGTGAGGGAGTTGCAGGCACCACTACGCACGGCGTGAGTATTTGGTGCGTACCGCTACGCACCACGTCTACGGGGGCGCGCTCTTAGGACCGCTAAGGTCCGCCGGGTGTTGGGTTCGCCGGCGCCGGGTCAGCCGCGGGGACCGTGAGACGTCGTCCCCGGCGAAGTTTCCCGCGGGAACCGCGACCGGCGAGCGCCGTGCCGTCGTCGCCCGGACGGGCCGAAAAATTTTTTTTCTCCACCTGCGCTCCGGACGCCCCGCCGTGGGTCGCGGCACGCGTCGTTCGCGTCGGTCGACCCGCGCGGACTCGGGATGAAAAATAATTTTTTTTTTTTTTCTCCGACCCGGCGGTGCGGTCGTCGGTTCGCCGGTTCCCCGTCGGGCACGGCACGCTGACGGCGAAATCTGATTTTCTCCGCGGGCTCGCCCGGTAACCCCGGCGGTCGCCCGCGGAGCGCTGCCCCTCGGCCGGGTCGAAAATTTTTTTCCTCCTCCGGCGATCCGGGCGCCCACGGTCGGTGTAGGCACGCGTCGTACGCGTCGGTCGCGGCGGTCGCGTCGAGTTTAAAAAATTATTTTTTTTTTTCCCCGGGACCCCGACCGCGGCCCCGGCGGAGCGGTCGTCCGGTCCCCGGTAACCCTCGGCGCACGGGGGCGTAGGCGGTGAAATTTCATTTTCCCCGTAAGTCACCCGGAGACCGCGGACCGACCGTGGCGCTTGCCCTGTGCCCGTATCGCGTCGCCGGCGGAGCGCGGCACCTCTGCCGTGTCGAAATTTTTTTTTTCCCGCGGCTCTCCGGACGCTGACCTACGGTCCGGGTACGCGTCGTACGCGTCGGTCACGGCGGTCGCGTCGAGATTGAAAATTTTTTTTTTTCCCCGAGTCCGACCTCCGCGGTCCGGGCACGGCGGTCGTCGTCCGTACCGGTGCCGCGGCGGGTACGGCCGTCGCGACGGGTTTAGATTTGGAAAAAAAAAATTTTCTAGGATCGAGTAACGCGTTAGTCCGCGGTGTCGGGGTAGGTCACGTACCGGCATCCCGGGCGTTTCGAGTTCGGCCGACGTCGAAATCGAATTTTTAACTTCTTTTCGTTGCCAGCGGAATAACTCGTTACCGGTTGTTTTTACGTCGACGAACCTCAGAGGTATTCTCGTCGGAATCGTCTAAACCTATCCGAAAGTGATATCGGTCGTAGGGTTTTCGACATTTTTTCAGTTTACGGTCCGACCTCGGCACGCCGCTACGCGCGTCGACACGAGTACCCGGAACACCGCTACGCACCGTCATGGACGCGTGGACCGCGTGTCGGCGCGATGACCGCTACGCACGTGCGGTTTTGCATGGCGGACGGTTGGACCCGAGTTTTTGTATATTTGTGAGCGGCCGGTCGGTCGGTCGGCGATCAGCCGGCCGTCGGATCACCGATCACGGTACACGACAGCAAAGCCACGGGCGACGCCGAAGCCGACGCGTCCAACTCAGCCGTGCCGTTCTCGCCCCCGCCAGTTCTTGGCGAGGGCGTGCCCGGCATCGGCGCCGAGGTTGGTATCCGTCCACGTTTCGGCGACCGACCCATCTCGCACGCCGAGTGGCAAACCTCGACTGGCGCTGCGGGCCCTCCTACCGGTGGGTCGGCAGCGCGACACACATCGCTCAACCGATGACGACTCCCGTTACCGTTTCGCAAGATACGAACTCTCGACGCCAGAACATTCCCGCCGCGGCCGGCCATCGTCGCCGTGCCCGGCGGTCGCCGGGGCGAAGCCCCGGGACGACGGACTTCGCGTCGCGCTCCCCGGCTTCCCCCACGATCTCGGCTGGGGACCTTTACAAAACGGGCGAGAGAGGCGATTCCGGCGGGTGCCGTCCGCACAGGACGGCGGTCCGCCGGTCTCCCTCAACTCTCGTCAACGCGAGTTACGTTGCGGACGGGTGCGTATCGCGTGTGGCGCCCGCCACAAGTCGGCCGCTCTAGCCAACGCCATCACGGCCGCGGGCGATTGCGGTCGGGTCGGGTGCCCGCGCGTGTCCACAGCGCTCCCGTCGGGCCCTCGTATTCTCACACGAACCGCGGTCGGTCGCACGCCGGGACCCCAGCGGTCTCGCTGTCGTGCGACCGCCCTCGGCGTCGGCCCGCCCCCGGGCGGACCGGCGCTCGGAAGCACGCGTCCCGGGTGTCGCGTCGTGCGTCAGCGCGCGCGTCACACGGGGCGCAGTTGTTGTAAAACCGAGATCCCTGGTTGATCCTGCCAGTAGTCATATGCTTGTCTCAAAGATTAAGCCATGCATGTCTCAGTGCAAGCCGCATTAAGGTGAAACCGCGAAAGGCTCATTAAATCAGTTGTGGTTCCTTAGATCGTACCCAAGTTACTTGGATAACTGTGGTAATTCTAGAGCTAATACATGCCGACAGAGTTCCGACCGTCGCGGCGCCCTCGGGTGTCGCGTGCGGGAGGAACGCTTTTATTAGATCAAAACCGGCCCGTCGCGGCGCGCTTCGTGCGCGTCCCGATCGCGGCCCGCGCAAAGACCTGGTGACTCTGAATAACTTCGAGCTGATCGCACGGTCTCCGTACCGGCGACGCATCTTTCAAATGTCTGCCTTATCAACTGTCGACGGTAGGTTCCATGCCTACCGTGGTGGTAACGGGTAACGGGGAATCAGGGTTCGATTCCGGAGAGGGAGCCTGAGAAACGGCTACCACATCCAAGGAAGGCAGCAGGCGCGCAAATTACCCACTCCCGGAACGGGGAGGGTAGTGACGAAAAATAACGATACGGGACTCATCCGAGGCCCCGTAATCGGAATGAGAACACTTTAAAACCTTTAAACGAGGATCAATTGGAGGGCAAGTCTGGTGCCAGCAGCCGCGGTAATTCCAGCTCCAATAGCGTATATTAAAGTTGTTGCGGTTAAAAAGCTCGTAGTCGGATCTGTGTCTGGGCGGTGCCGGACCACCCTGGCGGTCCGGCGTGTCGCGGCCGGTCGTGTCGCGGGACCACGTGTCCCGTCGGCGCGGCCGTCGTCGCGCTCGTCAGCCGTCTCGGGGTGTTAGTTACCGGCACGTCGGCCGGACGTATTGTCGGCAGGCGGACACGTGTCTCGTGCTTCCGGCGCGCCACGCGGCCACGCGTCGCTTGGCCGTCGGGGTTCGACGACGGCGGCCGCCTACTCCAATCTTGCTGCGCGGTGCTCTTCACCGAGTGCCGTCGGCGGGCCGACACGTTTACTTTGAACAAATTAGAGTGCTCAAAGCAGGCTCAAATCTGGCGGGGCGGCTTCACGGCCGTCTCGTCAAAAGGCCCTGAATACTGGTCGCATGGAATAATGGAACAAGACCTCGGTCCCGCGCATCTCCGCCCTTCGCGGGCGCGCGAAATCGCCCTCCGGGGCGTTTCCGTGCGCGGGCCGCCGGGCCGCGGGCGCCAGTCGCCCGCGCGTCCCGCCGGGCCGGTTTTCGGGGACCGGAGGTAATGATCAACAGAGACGGGCGGGGGCATTCGTACCGAGACGTTAGAGGTGAAATTCTTGGATCGTCTCGAGACGAACTGACGCGAAAGCATTTGCCAAGTACGTTCTCGTATGATCAAGAACGAAAGTTAGAGGTTCGAAGGCGATCAGATACCGCCCTAGTTCTAACTGTAAACGATGCCAGCTAGCGATCCGCCGGCGTTTCATTAACGACCCGGCGGGCAGCTTCCGGGAAACCGAAGCTTTTCGGTTCCGGGGGAAGTATGATTGCAAAGTTGAAACTTAAAGGAATTGACGGAAGGGCACCACCAGGAGTGGAGCCTGCGGCTTAATTTGACTCAACACGGGAAACCTCACCAGGCCCGGACACCGGAAAGATTGACAGATTGAGAGCTCTTTCTTGATTCGGTGGGTGGTGGTGCATGGCCGTTCTTAGTTGGTGGAGCGATCTGTCTGGTTAATTCCGATAACGAACGAGACTCTGTCCTGCTAACTAGGCGGGTAAACCCGGGTCGGCGGTGGGCGCGGCGCGGGCGGTTTCGGCCGTCCGTGTTCGCGTCTCCGTCGGCTCGGCCCGGTATCCCCGAACGCGTTCGCCCGTCGTCCACGGCGGTCGTCGGGCGCGGCCCGCGCCATCCGCGTCCCTGCGTGCGGCGGGCGTGTGTCGGCCGGGGGGCAACCTCTGGTCGGCGCGCGTCAGTCGCTCCGCGGTGAAGCGCGCCGTGTTCGCGGCCGTCGCCGGCGGATCACGATACGTTACTAGGGCTACCGCCGGCTCCCAGGAGCTTAAACTCTTCTTAGAGGGACAGGCGGCGGACGAAAATAGCCGCACGAGACTGAGCGATAACAGGTCTGTGATGCCCTTAGATGTTCTGGGCCGCACGCGCGCTACACTGAAGGAATCAGCGTGTGTTAACATTCCTGGGCCGACAGGCTTCCGGGTAACCCGCTGAACCTCCTTCGTGCTTAGGGATCGTGGCTTGCAATTTTTCCACGTGAACGAGGAATTCCCAGTAAGCGCGAGTCATCAGCTCGCGTTGATTACGTCCCTGCCCTTTGTACACACCGCCCGTCGCTACTACCGATTGAACGACCGCAGTGAGGTCTTCGGACTGGACGCGCGTTATTCGGCCCCCTCGGGGGCTGGGTCGTCGCGCGACCGGGAAGATGACCGAACTCGGCCGTTTAGAGGAAGTAAAAGTCGTAACAAGGTTTCCGTAGGTGAACCTGCGGAAGGATCATTAGAGACGGGCCCGCGGCACCGGCGTCCCACGCCGGTCTCGCGCGCGCCTAATCCGACCCCGTGGCCGCGTGCGCTCGCGACTAGCTCGCCGACCGCCCGCGCGCCGCGACCCCCGACCAAGCGTCGACCGAAAGATGGTTACCGTCGAAAGACCTTGCGCCGCGCGCACGCGTGGCGCAGAAATTTCGTCGACAAACAAAAAAAAAAACACCCGACCCCGAACGGCGGATCACTTGGCTCGTGGATCGATGAAGACCGCAGCTATCTGCGCGTCGTCGTGTAATCCGCAGGTTATACGAACATCGACCAGTCGAACGCACATTGCGGCCTCGGTGACCCGCGGGTCCCGGGCCACGCCTGTCTGAGGGTCGTATACCGGATACTCGGCCAGACCGATGCGCCGCCGGCAGGCGTCCGACGGGAGACCGTCGGCCGCTCCGGCTGCGCGAGATTGGCGGTTCGACCGGGGAACGACGCCCCGCCGTCTGCCTCGCGGCGACGGCGACGGCGCCCGCCTCCGGTCGTCCGCCCAAGTTGTGACGGCAAACAGTCACGGGTTCTCGCGCCGTAAAACGGCACGTCCCCGTCCGCCCGCCCGC
>NW_026869996.1:1225667-1230667 GCF_020882245.1 Rhopalosiphum padi | reverse complement strand
GTGAAAATTTTCCCGCCGCGTGATTTCCCCGGGGACCGTGGACCGAGCAGCACGGGCGTCGTACCACACGGTGAGGTCGCCCGTTGGTCCCCGGCGACCGGACGGCGGTTCGAGATAAGGACAGTGAAAATTCTCCCGCCGTTTGATTTCCTCGGGGACCGTGGACCGAGAAGCACGGGCGTCGTACTACACGGTGAGGTCGCCCGTAGGCCACCGGCGACCGGACCGCGGTTCGAGATAAGGACAGTGAAAATTTTCCCGCCGCGTTATTTCCCCCGGGGACCGTGGACCGAGAAGCACGGGCGTCGTACTACACGGTGAGGTCGCCCGTAGGCCACCGGCGACCGGACCGCGGTTCGAGATAAGGACAGTGACAATTTTCCCGCCGCGTGATTTCACCGGGGACCGTGGACCGAGAAGCACGGGCGTCGTACTACACGGTGAGGTCGCCCGTAGGCCACCGGCGACCGGACCGCGGTTCGAGATAAGGACAGTGAAAATTTTCCCGCCGCGTTATTTCCCCCGGGGACCGTGGACCGAGAAGCACGGGCGTCGTACTACACGGTGAGGTCGCCCGTTGGTCCCCGGCGACCGGACGGCGGTTCGAGATAAGGACAGTGAAAATTCTCCCGCCGTTTGATTTCCTCGGGGACCGTGGACCGAGAAGCACGGGCGTCGTACCACACGGTGAGGTCGCCCGTTGGTCCCCGGCGACCGGACCGCGGTTCGAGATAAGGACAGTGAAAATTTTCCCGCCGCGTGATTTCACCGGGGACCGTCGACCGGCGAGCACAGTCCCGTCGGCAACCGGACAGGTCGAAAAATATTTTTTCTTCTCCTGCGCTCCGGAAGCCTACACTCAGTCGCAGCACACGACGTACGCATCTATCGCCCGGCGGACTCGGGATGAAAAATAATTTTTTTTTTTCTCCGAGTCCGACTGCGGCCCCGTGCGCAGCGGTCGTCGGTTCCCAGTCGGGTACGGTACCGGGTCAGCGAAATCTAATTTTCCTGCGGGTCGCCCGGTACCCCCGGCGGTCGTCCGGCGTCGCCCGCTGATAAGCGGGCCCTCGGCCGGGTGGGTCGAAAATTTTATTTCTCCTCCGGCGCCCCGGACGCTCACCTTCGGTCCGGGTACGAGTCGTACGCGTCTGTCAAGGCGGTTGTGTCGAGATTTAAAATTTTTTTTTTTTTCCCCCGACACCGACCGCGGACCGGGCGGCGAGGTCGTCGCGTCCCCGTTATCGCTCGGCGTACCGGGCGTAGGCGGCGAAATTTCAGTTTACCCGTAAGTCACCCGGAGACCGCGGACCGACCGTCGCGTTTCCCCGGTGGCCGAATCGCGTCGCCCGCGGAGCGCTGCCCCTCTGCCGGGTCGAAAAATATTTTTTCTTCTCCTGCGCTCCGGAAACCTACAGTCAGTCGCAGAAGACGTCGTACGCGTCGGTCGACCGCGCGGACTCGGGATGAAAAATAATTTTTTTTTTTTTTTCTCCGACCCGGCGGTGCGGTCGTCGGTTCGCCGGTTCCCCGTCGGGCACGGCACGCTGACGGCGAAATCTGATTTTCTCCGCGGGTCGCCCGGTACCCCCGGCGGTCGCCCGCGGAGCGCTGCCCCTCGGCCGGGTCGAAAATTTTTTTCCTCCTCCGGCGATCCGGGCGCCCACGGTCGGTGTAGGCACGCGTCGTACGCGTCGGTCGCGGCGGTCGCGTCGAGTTTAAAAATTATTTTTTTTTTCCCCGGGACCCCGACCGCGGCCCCGGCGGAGCGGTCGTCCGGTCCCCGGTAACACTCGGCGCACGGGGGCGTAGGCGGCGGAATCGGATCCCGCCGGGTAGCGGGCCCGGGGACCGCGGACCGTACGCGTCGGCCGGCTCCCGAGGGGTCCCGGTACTCGGGGTCGCCCGTGCCCGGGAAAAGGATAAGGACAGTGAGGGAGTTGCGGCACCACTACGCACGGCGTGAGTATTTGGTGCGTACCGCTACGCACCACGTCTACGGGGCGCGCTCTTAGGACCGCTAAGGTCCGCCGGGTGTTGGGTTCGCCGGCGCCGGGTCAGCCGCGGGGACCGTGAGACGTCGTCCCCGGCGAAGTTTCCCGCGGGAACCGCGACCGGCGAGCGCCGTGCCGTCGTCGCCCGGACGGGCCGAAAAATTTTTTTTCTCCACCTGCGCTCCGGACGCCCGCCGTGGGTCGCGGCACGCGTCGTTCGCGTCGGTCGACCGCGCGGACTCGGGATGAAAAATAATTTTTTTTTTTTTTCTCCGACCCGGCGGTGCGGTCGTCGGTTCGCCGGTTCCCCGTCGGGCACGGCACGCTGACGGCGAAATCTGATTTTCTCCGCGGGTCGCCCGGTACCCCCGGCGGTCGCCCGCGGAGCGCTGCCCCTCGGCCGGGTCGAAAATTTTTTTCCTCCTCCGGCGATCCGGGCGCCCACGGTCGGCCCGGGTCGAAAATTTTTTTCCTCCTCCGGCGATCCGGGCGCCCACGGTCGGTGTAGGCACGCGTCGTACGCGTCGGTCGCGGCGGTCGCGTCGAGT
This sequence comes from Rhopalosiphum padi, assembly GCF_020882245.1. NCBI lineage: Eukaryota > Metazoa > Arthropoda > Insecta > Hemiptera > Aphididae > Rhopalosiphum > Rhopalosiphum padi. Next base: position 1,228,125 of record NW_026869996.1, on the reverse strand, counting down.
TTAAAAATTATTTTTTTTTTTCCCCGGGACCCCGACCGCGGCCCCGGCGGAGCGGTCGTCCGGTCCCCGGTAACACTCGGCGCACGGGGGGCGTAGGCGGCGGAATCGGATCCCGCCGGGGTAGCGGGCCCGGGGACCGCGGACCGTACGCGTCGGCCGGCTCCCGAGGGGTCCCGGTACTCGGGGTCGCCCGTGCCCGGGAAAAGGATAAGGACAGTGAGGGAGTTGCGGCACCACTACGCACGGCGTGAGTATTTGGTGCGTACCGCTACGCACCACGTCTACGGGGCGCGCTCTTAGGACCGCTAAGGTCCGCCGGGGTGTTGGGTTCGCCGGCGCCGGGTCAGCCCGCGGGGACCGTGAGACGTCGTCCCCGGCGAAGTTTCCCGCGGGAACCGCGACCGGCGAGCGCCGTGCCGTCGTCGCCCGGACGGGCCGAAAAATTTTTTTTCTCCACCTGCGCTCCCGGACGCCCGCCGTGGGTCGCGGCACGCGTCGTTCGCGTCGGTCGACCGCGCGGACTCGGGATGAAAAATAATTTTTTTTTTTTTTCTCCCGACCCCGGCGGTGCGGTCGTCGGTTCGCCGGTTCCCCGTCGGGCACGGCACGCTGACGGCGAAATCTGATTTTCTCCGCGGGTCGCCCGGTACCCCGGCGGTCGCCCGCGGAGCGCTGCCCCTCGGCCGGGTCGAAAATTTTTTTCCTCCTCCGGCGATCCGGGCGCCCACGGTCGGTGTAGGCACGCGTCGTACGCGTCGGTCGCGGCGGTCGCGTCGAGTTTAAAAATTATTTTTTTTTTTCCCCGGGACCCCGACACCGCGGCCCCCGGCGGAGCGGTCGTCCGGTCCCCCGGTAACCCCTCGGCGCACGGGGGCGTAGGCGGTGAAATTTCATTTTCCCCGTAAGTCACCCGGAGACCGCGGACCGACCGTGGCGCTTGCCCTGTGCCCGTATCGCGTCGCCGGCGGGAGCGCGGCACCCTCTGCCGTGTCGAAATTTTTTTTTTTCCCGCGGCTCTCCCGGACGCTGACCTACGGTCGGGTACGCGTCGTACGCGTCGGTCACGGCGGTCGCGTCGAGATTGAAAATTTTTTTTTTTTCCCCGAGTCCGACCTCCGCGGTCCGGGCACGGCGGTCGTCGTCCGTACCGGTGCCGCGGCGGGTACGGCCGTCGCGACGGGTTTAGATTTGGAAAAAAAAAATTTTCTAGGATCGAGTAACGCGTTAGTCCGCGGTGTCGGGGTAGGTCACGTACCGGCATCCCGGGCCGTTTCGAGTTCGGCCGACGTCGAAATCGAATTTTTAACTTCTTTTCGTTGCCAGCGGAATAACTCGTTACCGGTTGTTTTTACGTCGACGAACCTCAGAGGTATTCTCGTCGGAATCGTCTAAAACCTATCCGAAAGTGATATCGGTCGTAGGGTTTTCGACATTTTTTCAGTTTACGGTCCGACCTCGGCACGCCGCTACGCGCGTCGACACGAGTACCCGGAACACCGCTACGCACCGTCATGGACGCGTGGGACCGCGTGTCGGCGCGATGACCGCTACGCACGTGCGGTTTTGCATGGCGGACGGTTGGACCCGAGTTTTTGTATATTTGTGAGCGGCCGGTCGGTCGGTCGGCGATCAGCCGGCCCGTCGGATCACCGATCACGGTACACGACAGCAAAGCCACGGGGCGACGCCGAAGCCGACGCGTCCAACTCAGCCGTGCCGTTCTCGCCCCGCCAGTTCTTGGCGAGGGCGTGCCCGGGCATCGGCGCCGAGTTGGTATCCGTCCACGTTTCGGCGACCGACCCCATCTCGCACGCCGAGTGGCAAACCTCGACTGGCGCTGCGGGCCCTCCTACCGGTGGGTCGGCAGCGCGACACACATCGCTCAACCGATGACGACTCCCGTTACCGTTTCGCAAGATACGAACTCTCGACGCCAGAACATTCCCCGCCGCGGCCGGCCATCGTCGCCGTGCCCGGCGGGTCGCCCGGGGCGAAGCCCCCGGGACGACGGACTTCGCGTCGCGTCCCGGCTTCCCCCACGATCTCGGCTGGGGGACCTTTACAAAACGGGCGAGAGAGGCGATTCCGGCGGGTGCCCGTCCGCACAGGACGGCGGTCCGCCCGGTCTCCCTCAACTCTCGTCAACGCGAGTTACGTTTGCGACGGGTGCGTATCGCGTGTGGCGCCCCGCCACAAGTCGGCCGCTCTAGCCAACGCCATCACGGCCGCGGCGATTTGCGGTCGGGGTCGGGTGCCCGCGCGTGTCCACAGCGCTCCCGTCGGGGCCCTCGTATTCTCACACGAACCGCGGTCGGTCGCACGCCGGGACCCCAGCGGTCTCGCTGTCGTGCGACCGCCCTCGGCGTCGGCCCGCCCCCGGGCGGGACCGGCGCTCGGAAGCACGCGTCCCGGGTGTCGCGTCGTGCGTCAGCGCGCGCGTCACACGGGGCGCAGTTTA
>NW_026869996.1:1220448-1225167 GCF_020882245.1 Rhopalosiphum padi | reverse complement strand
TAGACGATTCCGACGAGAATACCTCTGAGGTTCGTCGACGTAAAAACAACCGGTAACGAGTTATTCCGCTGGCAACGAAAAGAAGTTAAAAATTCGATTTCGACGTCGGCCGAACTCGAAACGCCCGGGATGCCGGTACGTGACCTACCCCGACACCGCGGACTAACGCGTTACTCGATCCTAGAAAATTTTTTTTTTCCAAATCTAAACCCGTCGCGACGGCCGTACCCGCCGCGGCACCGGTACGGACGACGACCGCCGTGCCCGGACCGCGGAGGTCGGACTCGGGGAAAAAAAAAAATTTTCAATCTCGACGCGACCGCCGTGACCGACGCGTACGACGCGTACCCGGACCGTAGGTCAGCGTCCGGAGAGCCGCGGGAAAAAAAAAATTTCGACACGGCAGAGGTGCCGCGCTCCGCCGGCGACGCGATACGGGCACAGGGCAAGCGCCACGGTCGGTCCGCGGTCTCCGGGTGACTTACGGGGAAAATGAAATTTCACCGCCTACGCCCCCGTGCGCCGAGGGTTACCGGGGACCGGACGACCGCTCCGCCGGGGCCGCGGTCGGGGTCCCGGGGAAAAAAAAAAATAATTTTTAAACTCGACGCGACCGACGCGTACGACGCGTGCCTACACCGACCGTGGGCGCCCGGATCGCCGGAGGAGGAAAAAAAATTTTCGACCCGGCCGAGGGGCAGCGCTCCGCGGGCGACCGCCGGGGTACCGGGCGACCCGCGGGGAAAATCAGATTTCGCCGTCAGCGTGCCGTGCCCGACGGGGAACCGGCGAACCGACGACCGCACCGCCGGGTCGGAGAAAAAAAAAAAAAAAATTATTTTTCATCCCGAGTCCGCGCGGTCGACCGACGCGAACGACGCGTGCCGCGACCCACGGCGGGCGTCCGGAGCGCAGGTGGAGAAAAAAAATTTTTCGGCCCGTCCGGGCGACGACGGCACGGCGCTCGCCGGTCGCGGTTCCCGCGGGAAACTTCGCCGGGGACGACGTCTCACGGTCCCCGCGGCTGACCCGGCGCCGGCGAACCCAACACCCGGCGGACCTTAGCGGTCCTAAGAGCGCGCCCCGTAGACGTGGTGCGTAGCGGTACGCACCAAATACTCACGCCGTGCGTAGTGGTGCCGCAACTCCCTCACTGTCCTTATCCTTTTCCCGGGCACGGGCGACCCCGAGTACCGGGACCCCTCGGGAGCCGGCCGACGCGTACGGTCCGCGGTCCCCGGGCCCGCTACCCGGCGGGATCCGATTCCGCCGCCTACGCCCCCGTGCGCCGAGGGTTACCGGGGACCGGACGACCGCTCCGCCGGGGCCGCGGTCGGGGTCCCGGGGAAAAAAAAAATAATTTTTAAACTCGACGCGACCGCCGCGACCGACGCGTACGACGCGTGCCTACACCGACCGTGGGCGCCCGGATCGCCGGAGGAGGAAAAAAATTTTCGACCCGGCCGAGGGGCAGCGCTCCGCGGGCGACCGCCGGGGTACCGGGCGACCCGCGGAGAAAATCAGATTTCGCCGTCAGCGTGCCGTGCCCGACGGGGAACCGGCGAACCGACGACCGCACCGCCGGGTCGGAGAAAAAAAAAAAAAATTATTTTTCATCCCGAGTCCGCGCGGTCGACCGACGCGAACGACGCGTGCCGCGACCCACGGCGGGCGTCCGGAGCGCAGGTGGAGAAAAAAAATTTTTCGGCCCGTCCGGGCGACGACGGCACGGCGCTCGCCGGTCGCGGTTCCCGCGGGAAACTTCGCCGGGGACGACGTCTCACGGTCCCCGCGGCTGACCCGGCGCCGGCGAACCCAACACCCGGCGGACCTTAGCGGTCCTAAGAGCGCGCCCCGTAGACGTGGTGCGTAGCGGTACGCACCAAATACTCACGCCGTGCGTAGTGGTGCCGCAACTCCCTCACTGTCCTTATCCTTTTCCCGGGCACGGGCGACCCCGAGTACCGGGACCCCTCGGGAGCCGGCCGACGCGTACGGTCCGCGGTCCCCGGGCCCGCTACCCGGCGGGATCCGATTCCGCCGCCTACGCCCCCGTGCGCCGAGGGTTACCGGGGACCGGACGACCGCTCCGCCGGGGCCGCGGTCGGGGTCCCGGGGAAAAAAAAAAAAATTTTTAAACTCGACGCGACCGCCGCGACCGACGCGTACGACGCGTGCCTACACCGACCGTGGGCGCCCGGATCGCCGGAGGAGGAAAAAAATTTTCGACCCGGCCGAGGGGCAGCGCTCCGCGGGCGACCGCCGGGGTACCGGGCGACCCGCGGAGAAAATCAGATTTCGCCGTCAGCGTGCCGTGCCCGACGGGGAACCGGCGAACCGACGACCGCACCGCCGGGTCGGAGAAAAAAAAAAAAAAATTATTTTTCATCCCGAGTCCGCGCGGTCGACCGACGCGAACGACGCGTGCCGCGACCCACGGCGGGCGTCCGGAGCGCAGGTGGAGAAAAAAAATTTTTCGGCCCGTCCGGGCGACGACGGCACGGCGCTCGCCGGTCGCGGTTCCCGCGGGAAACTTCGCCGGGGACGACGTCTCACGGTCCCCGCGGCTGACCCGGCGCCGGCGAACCCAACACCCGGCGGACCTTAGCGGTCCTAAGAGCGCGCCCCGTAGACGTGGTGCGTAGCGGTACGCACCAAATACTCACGCCGTGCGTAGTGGTGCCGCAACTCCCTCACTGTCCTTATCCTTTTCCCGGGCACGGGCGACCCCGAGTACCGGGACCCCTCGGGAGCCGGCCGACGCGTACGGTCCGCGGTCCCCGGGCCCGCTACCCGGCGGGATCCGATTCCGCCGCCTACGCCCCCGTGCGCCGAGGGTTACCGGGGACCGGACGACCGCTCCGCCGGGGCCGCGGTCGGGGTCCCGGGGAAAAAAAAAAAAATTTTTAAACTCGACGCGACCGCCGCGACCGACGCGTACGACGCGTGCCTACACCGACCGTGGGCGCCCGGATCGCCGGAGGAGGAAAAAAATTTTCGACCCGGCCGAGGGGCAGCGCTCCGCGGGCGACCGCCGGGGTACCGGGCGACCCGCGGAGAAAATCAGATTTCGCCGTCAGCGTGCCGTGCCCGACGGGGAACCGGCGAACCGACGACCGCACCGCCGGGTCGGAGAAAAAAAAAAAAAAATTATTTTTCATCCCGAGTCCGCGCGGTCGACCGACGCGAACGACGCGTGCCGCGACCCACGGCGGGCGTCCGGAGCGCAGGTGGAGAAAAAAAATTTTTCGGCCCGTCCGGGCGACGACGGCACGGCGCTCGCCGGTCGCGGTTCCCGCGGGAAACTTCGCCGGGGACGACGTCTCACGGTCCCCGCGGCTGACCCGGCGCCGGCGAACCCAACACCCGGCGGACCTTAGCGGTCCTAAGAGCGCGCCCCGTAGACGTGGTGCGTAGCGGTACGCACCAAATACTCACGCCGTGCGTAGTGGTGCCGCAACTCCCTCACTGTCCTTATCCTTTTCCCGGGCACGGGCGACCCCGAGTACCGGGACCCCTCGGGAGCCGGCCGACGCGTACGGTCCGCGGTCCCCGGGCCCGCTACCCGGCGGGATCCGATTCCGCCGCCTACGCCCCCGTGCGCCGAGGGTTACCGGGGACCGGACGACCGCTCCGCCGGGGCCGCGGTCGGGGTCCCGGGGAAAAAAAAAAAAATTTTTAAACTCGACGCGACCGCCGCGACCGACGCGTACGACGCGTGCCTACACCGACCGTGGGCGCCCGGATCGCCGGAGGAGGAAAAAAATTTTCGACCCGGCCGAGGGGCAGCGCTCCGCGGGCGACGCGATTCGGCCACCGGGGAAACGCGACGGTCGGTCCGCGGTCTCCGGGTGACTTACGGGTAAACTGAAATTTCGCCGCCTACGCCCGGTACGCCGAGCGATAACGGGGACCCGACGACCTCGCCGCCCGGTCCGCGGTCGGTGTCGGGGGAAAAAAAAAAAAATTTTAAATCTCGACACAACCGCCTTGACAGACGCGTACGACTCGTACCCGGACCGAAGGTGAGCGTCCGGGGCGCCGGAGGAGAAATAAAATTTTCGACCCACCCGGCCGAGGGGCCGCGCTCAGCGGGCGACGCCGGACGACCGCCGGGGTACCGGGCGACCCGCAGGAAAATTAGATTTCGCTGACCCGGTACCGTACCCGACTGGGAACCGACGACCGCTGCGCACGGGGCCGCAGTCGGACTCGGAGAAAAAAAAAAATTATTTTTCATCCCGAGTCCGCCGGGCGATAGATGCGTACGTCGTGTGCTGCGACTGAGTGTAGGCTTCCGGAGCGCAGGAGAAGAAAAAATATTTTTCGACCTGTCCGGTTGCCGACGGGACTGTGCTCGCCGGTCGACGGTCCCCGGTGAAATCACGCGGCGGGAAAATTTTCACTGTCCTTATCTCGAACCGCGGTCCGGTCGCCGGTGGCCTACGGGCGACCTCACCGTGTAGTACGACGCCCGTGCTTCTCGGTCCACGGTCCCCGAGGAAATCAAACGGCGGGAGAATTTTCACTGTCCTTATCTCGAACCGCCGTCCGGTCGCCGGGGACCAACGGGCGACCTCACCGTGTGGTACGACGCCCGTGCTGCTCGGTCCACGGTCCCCGGGGTAATCACGCGGCTGGAAAATTTTCACTGTCCTTATCTCGGTCATTATATATCGATCAGGGTACGAGATTCTTGTCTGACCGTTCTATTTTACC
>NW_026869996.1:1207948-1215448 GCF_020882245.1 Rhopalosiphum padi | reverse complement strand
GACGACCGGAGGCGGGCGCCGTCGCCGTCGCCGCGAGGCAGACGGCGGGGCGTCGTTCCCCGGTCGAACCGCCAATCTCGCGCAGCCGGAGCGGCCGACGGTCTCCCGTCGGACGCCTGCCGGCGGCGCATCGGTCTGGCCGAGTATCCGGTATACGACCCTCAGACAGGCGTGGCCCGGGACCCGCGGGTCACCGAGGCCGCAATGTGCGTTCGACTGGTCGATGTTCGTATAACCTGCGGATTACACGACGACGCGCAGATAGCTGCGGTCTTCATCGATCCACGAGCCAAGTGATCCGCCGTTCGGGGTCGGGTGTTTTTTTTGTTTGTCGACGAAATTTCTGCGCCACGCGTGCGCGCGGCGCAAGGTCTTTCGACGGTAACCATCTTTCGGTCGACGCTTGGTCGGGGGTCGCGGCGCGCGGGCGGTCGGCGAGCTAGTCGCGAGCGCACGCGGCCACGGGGTCGGATTAGGCGCGCGCGAGACCGGCGTGGGACGCCGGTGCCGCGGGCCCGTCTCTAATGATCCTTCCGCAGGTTCACCTACGGAAACCTTGTTACGACTTTTACTTCCTCTAAACGGCCGAGTTCGGTCATCTTCCCGGTCGCGCGACGACCCAGCCCCCGAGGGGGCCGAATAACGCGCGTCCAGTCCGAAGACCTCACTGCGGTCGTTCAATCGGTAGTAGCGACGGGCGGTGTGTACAAAGGGCAGGGACGTAATCAACGCGAGCTGATGACTCGCGCTTACTGGGAATTCCTCGTTCACGTGGAAAAATTGCAAGCCACGATCCCTAAGCACGAAGGAGGTTCAGCGGGTTACCCGGAAGCCTGTCGGCCCAGGAATGTTAACACACGCTGATTCCTTCAGTGTAGCGCGCGTGCGGCCCAGAACATCTAAGGGCATCACAGACCTGTTATCGCTCAGTCTCGTGCGGCTATTTTCGTCCGCCGCCTGTCCCTCTAAGAAGAGTTTAAGCTCCTGGGAGCCGGCGGTAGCCCTAGTAACGTATCGTGATCCGCCGGCGACGGCCGCGAACACGGCGCGCTTCACCGCGGAGCCCGACGCACGACTGACGCGCGCCGACCAGAGGTTGCCCCCCGGCCGACACACGCCCGCCGCACGCAGGGACGCGGATGGCGCGGCCGCGCCCGACGACCGCCGTGGACGACGGGCGAACGCGTTCGGGGATACCGGGCCGAGCCGACGGAGACGCGAACACGGACGGCCGAAACCGCCCGCGCCGCGCCCACCGCCGACCCGGGTTTACCCGCCTAGTTAGCAGGACAGAGTCTCGTTCGTTATCGGAATTAACCAGACAGATCGCTCCACCAACTAAGAACGGCCATGCACCACCACCCACCGAATCAAGAAAGAGCTCTCAATCTGTCAATCTTTCCGGTGTCCGGGCCTGGTGAGGTTTCCCGTGTTGAGTCAAATTAAGCCGCAGGCTCCACTCCTGGTGGTGCCCTTCCGTCAATTCCTTTAAGTTTCAACTTTGCAATCATACTTCCCCCGGAACCGAAAAGCTTCGGTTTCCCGGAAGCTGCCCGCCGGGTCGTTAATGAAACGCCGGCGGATCGCTAGCTGGCATCGTTTACAGTTAGAACTAGGGCGGTATCTGATCGCCTTCGAACCTCTAACTTTCGTTCTTGATCATACGAGAACGTACTTGGCAAATGCTTTCGCGTCAGTTCGTCTCGAGACGATCCAAGAATTTCACCTCTAACGTCTCGGTACGAATGCCCCCGCCCGTCTCTGTTGATCATTACCTCCGGTCCCGAAAACCGGCCCGGCGGGACGCGCGGGCGACTGGCGCCCGCGGCCCGGCGGCCCGCGCACGGAAACGCCCCGGAGGGCGATTTCGCGCGCCCGCGAAGGGCGGAGATGCGCGGGACCGAGGTCTTGTTCCATTATTCCATGCGACCAGTATTCAGGGCCTTTTGACGAGACGGCCGTGAAGCCGCCCCGCCAGATTTGAGCCTGCTTTGAGCACTCTAATTTGTTCAAAGTAAACGTGTCGGCCCGCCGACGGCACTCGGTGAAGAGCACCGCGCAGCAAGATTGGAGTAGGCGGCCGCCGTCGTCGAACCCCGACGGCCAAGCGACGCGTGGCCGCGTGGCGCGCCGGAAGCACGAGACACGTGTCCGCCTGCCGACAATACGTCCGGCCGACGTGCCGGTAACTAACACCCCGAGACGGCTGACGAGCGCGACGACGGCCGCGCCGACGGGACACGTGGTCCCGCGACACGACCGGCCGCGACACGCCGGACCGCCAGGGTGGTCCGGCACCGCCCAGACACAGATCCGACTACGAGCTTTTTAACCGCAACAACTTTAATATACGCTATTGGAGCTGGAATTACCGCGGCTGCTGGCACCAGACTTGCCCTCCAATTGATCCTCGTTTAAAGGTTTTAAAGTGTTCTCATTCCGATTACGGGGCCTCGGATGAGTCCCGTATCGTTATTTTTCGTCACTACCTCCCCGTTCCGGGAGTGGGTAATTTGCGCGCCTGCTGCCTTCCTTGGATGTGGTAGCCGTTTCTCAGGCTCCCTCTCCGGAATCGAACCCTGATTCCCCGTTACCCGTTACCACCACGGTAGGCATGGAACCTACCGTCGACAGTTGATAAGGCAGACATTTGAAAGATGCGTCGCCGGTACGGAGACCGTGCGATCAGCTCGAAGTTATTCAGAGTCACCAGGTCTTTGCGCGGGCCGCGATCGGGACGCGCACGAAGCGCGCCGCGACGGGCCGGTTTTGATCTAATAAAAGCGTTCCTCCCGCACGCGACACCCGAGGGCGCCGCGACGGTCGGAACTCTGTCGGCATGTATTAGCTCTAGAATTACCACAGTTATCCAAGTAACTTGGGTACGATCTAAGGAACCACAACTGATTTAATGAGCCTTTCGCGGTTTCACCTTAATGCGGCTTGCACTGAGACATGCATGGCTTAATCTTTGAGACAAGCATATGACTACTGGCAGGATCAACCAGGGATCTCGGTTTTACAACAACTGCGCCCCGTGTGACGCGCGCGCTGACGCACGACGCGACACCCGGGACGCGTGCTTCCGAGCGCCGGTCCGCCCGGGGGCGGGCCGACGCCGAGGGCGGTCGCACGACAGCGAGACCGCTGGGGTCCCGGCGTGCGACCGACCGCGGTTCGTGTGAGAATACGAGGGCCCGACGGGAGCGCTGTGGACACGCGCGGGCACCCGACCCGACCGCAATCGCCGCGGCCGTGATGGCGTTGGCTAGAGCGGCCGACTTGTGGCGGGCGCCACACGCGATACGCACCCGTCGCAACGTAACTCGCGTTGACGAGAGTTGAGGGAGACCGGCGGACCGCCGTCCTGTGCGGACGGCACCCGCCGGAATCGCCTCTCTCGCCCGTTTTGTAAAGGTCCCCAGCCGAGATCGTGGGGGAAGCCGGGACGCGACGCGAAGTCCGTCGTCCCGGGGCTTCGCCCCGGCGACCGCCGGGCACGGCGACGATGGCCGGCCGCGGCGGGAATGTTCTGGCGTCGAGAGTTCGTATCTTGCGAAACGGTAACGGGAGTCGTCATCGGTTGAGCGATGTGTGTCGCGCTGCCGACCCACCGGTAGGAGGGCCCGCAGCGCCAGTCGAGGTTTGCCACTCGGCGTGCGAGATGGGTCGGTCGCCGAAACGTGGACGGATACCAACTCGGCGCCGATGCCGGGCACGCCCTCGCCAAGAACTGGCGGGGCGAGAACGGCACGGCTGAGTTGGACGCGTCGGCTTCGGCGTCGCCCGTGGCTTTGCTGTCGTGTACCGTGATCGGTGATCCGACGGCCGGCTGATCGCCGACCGACCGACCGGCCGCTCACAAATATACAAAAACTCGGGTCCAACCGTCCGCCATGCAAAACCGCACGTGCGTAGCGGTCATCGCGCCGACACGCGGTCCACGCGTCCATGACGGTGCGTAGCGGTGTTCCGGGTACTCGTGTCGACGCGCGTAGCGGCGTGCCGAGGTCGGACCGTGAACTGAAAAAATGTCGAAAACCCTACGACCGATATCACTTTCGGATAGGTTTAGACGATTCCGACGAGAATACCTCTGAGGTTCGTCGACGTAAAAACAACCGGTAACGAGTTATTCCGCTGGCAACGAAAAGAAGTTAAAAATTCGATTTCGACGTCGGCCGAACTCGAAACGCCCGGGATGCCGGTACGTGACCTACCCCGACACCGCGGACTAACGCGTTACTCGATCCTAGAAAATTTTTTTTTTCCAAATCTAAACCCGTCGCGACGGCCGTACCCGCCGCGGCACCGGTACGGACGACGACCGCCGTGCCCGGACCGCGGAGGTCGGACTCGGGGAAAAAAAAAAATTTTCAATCTCGACGCGACCGCCGTGACCGACGCGTACGACGCGTACCCGGACCGTAGGTCAGCGTCCGGAGAGCCGCGGGAAAAAAAAAATTTCGACACGGCAGAGGTGCCGCGCTCCGCCGGCGACGCGATACGGGCACAGGGCAAGCGCCACGGTCGGTCCGCGGTCTCCGGGTGACTTACGGGGAAAATGAAATTTCACCGCCTACGCCCCCGTGCGCCGAGGGTTACCGGGGACCGGACGACCGCTCCGCCGGGGCCGCGGTCGGGGTCCCGGGGAAAAAAAAAATAATTTTTAAACTCGACGCGACCGACGCGTACGACGCGTTCCTACACCGACCGTGGGCGCCCGGATCGCCGGAGGAGGAAAAAAATTTTCGACCCGGCCGAGGGGCAGCGCTCCGCGGGCGACCGCCGGGGTACCGGGCGACCCGCGGGGAAAATCAGATTTCGCCGTCAGCGTGCCGTGCCCGACGGGGAACCGGCGAACCGACGACCGCACCGCCGGGTCGGAGAAAAAAAAAAAAAATTATTTTTCATCCCGAGTCCGCGCGGTCGACCGACGCGAACGACGCGTGCCGCGACCCACGGCGGGCGTCCGGAGCGCAGGTGGAGAAAAAAAATTTTTCGGCCCGTCCGGGCGACGACGGCACGGCGCTCGCCGGTCGCGGTTCCCGCGGGAAACTTCGCCGGGGACGACGTCTCACGGTCCCCGCGGCTGACCCGGCGCCGGCGAACCCAACACCCGGCGGACCTTAGCGGTCCTAAGAGCGCGCCCCGTAGACGTGGTGCGTAGCGGTACGCACCAAATACTCACGCCGTGCGTAGTGGTGCCGCAACTCCCTCACTGTCCTTATCCTTTTCCCGGGCACGGGCGACCCCGAGTACCGGGACCCCTCGGGAGCCGGCCGACGCGTACGGTCCGCGGTCCCCGGGCCCGCTACCCGGCGGGATCCGATTCCGCCGCCTACGCCCCCGTGCGCCGAGGGTTACCGGGGACCGGACGACCGCTCCGCCGGGGCCGCGGTCGGGGTCCCGGGGAAAAAAAAAATAATTTTTAAACTCGACGCGACCGACGCGTACGACGCGTGCCTACACCGACCGTGGGCGCCCGGATCGCCGGAGGAGGAAAAAAATTTTCGACCCGGCCGAGGGGCAGCGCTCCGCGGGCGACCGCCGGGGTACCGGGCGACCCGCGGAGAAAATCAGATTTCGCCGTCAGCGTGCCGTGCCCGACGGGGAACCGGCGAACCGACGACCGCACCGCCGGGTCGGAGAAAAAAAAAAAAAATTATTTTTCATCCCGAGTCCGCGCGGTCGACCGACGCGAACGACGCGTGCCGCGACCCACGGCGGGCGTCCGGAGCGCAGGTGGAGAAAAAAAATTTTTCGGCCCGTCCGGGCGACGACGGCACGGCGCTCGCCGGTCGCGGTTCCCGCGGGAAACTTCGCCGGGGACGACGCCTCACGGTCCCCGCGGCTGACCCGGCGCCGGCGAACCCAACACCCGGCGGACCTTAGCGGTCCTAAGAGCGCGCCCCGTAGACGTGGTGCGTAGCGGTACGCACCAAATACTCACGCCGTGCGTAGTGGTGCCGCAACTCCCTCACTGTCCTTATCCTTTTCCCGGGCACGGGCGACCCCGAGTACCGGGACCCCTCGGGAGCCGGCCGACGCGTACGGTCCGCGGTCCCCGGGCCCGCTACCCGGCGGGATCCGATTCCGCCGCCTACGCCCCCGTGCGCCGAGGGTTACCGGGGACCGGACGACCGCTCCGCCGGGGCCGCGGTCGGGGTCCCGGGGAAAAAAAAAAAAATTTTTAAACTCGACGCGACCGCCGCGACCGACGCGTACGACGCGTGCCTACACCGACCGTGGGCGCCCGGATCGCCGGAGGAGGAAAAAAATTTTCGACCCGGCCGAGGGGCAGCGCTCCGCGGGCGACCGCCGGGGTACCGGGCGACCCGCGGAGAAAATCAGATTTCGCCGTCAGCGTGCCGTGCCCGACGGGGAACCGGCGAACCGACGACCGCACCGCCGGGTCGGAGAAAAAAAAAAAAAATTATTTTTCATCCCGAGTCCGCGCGGTCGACCGACGCGAACGACGCGTGCCGCGACCCACGGCGGGCGTCCGGAGCGCAGGTGGAGAAAAAAAATTTTTCGGCCCGTCCGGGCGACGACGGCACGGCGCTCGCCGGTCGCGGTTCCCGCGGGAAACTTCGCCGGGGACGACGTCTCACGGTCCCCGCGGCTGACCCGGCGCCGGCGAACCCAACACCCGGCGGACCTTAGCGGTCCTAAGAGCGCGCCCCGTAGACGTGGTGCGTAGCGGTACGCACCAAATACTCACGCCGTGCGTAGTGGTGCCGCAACTCCCTCACTGTCCTTATCCTTTTCCCGGGCACGGGCGACCCCGAGTACCGGGACCCCTCGGGAGCCGGCCGACGCGTACGGTCCGCGGTCCCCGGGCCCGCTACCCGGCGGGATCCGATTCCGCCGCCTACGCCCCCGTGCGCCGAGGGTTACCGGGGACCGGACGACCGCTCCGCCGGGGCCGCGGTCGGGGTCCCGGGGAAAAAAAAAAAAATTTTTAAACTCGACGCGACCGCCGCGACCGACGCGTACGACGCGTGCCTACACCGACCGTGGGCGCCCGGATCGCCGGAGGAGGAAAAAAATTTTCGACCCGGCCGAGGGGCAGCGCTCCGCGGGCGACGCGATTCGGCCACCGGGGAAACGCGACGGTCGGTCCGCGGTCTCCGGGTGACTTACGGGTAAACTGAAATTTCGCCGCCTACGCCCGGTACGCCGAGCGATAACGGGGACCCGACGACCTCGCCGCCCGGTCCGCGGTCGGTGTCGGGGGAAAAAAAAAAAAATTTTAAATCTCGACACAACCGCCTTGACAGACGCGTACGACTCGTACCCGGACCGAAGGTGAGCGTCCGGGGCGCCGGAGGAGAAATAAAATTTTCGACCCACCCGGCCGAGGGGCCGCGCTCAGCGGGCGACGCCGGACGACCGCCGGGGTACCGGGCGACCCGCAGGAAAATTAGATTTCGCTGACCCGGTACCGTACCCGACTGGGAACCGACGACCGCTGCGCACGGGGCCGCAGTCGGACTC
>NW_026869996.1:1110325-1202448 GCF_020882245.1 Rhopalosiphum padi | reverse complement strand
CACTTTTTGTATTCTTTATCAAGTATGAGCTTAAATGAATTATATGGAAGTTAATTATGAAATATGTAACTTTTTGAATATAACTTAAGAATACAGTGTTTTATAAGTAATGAATAATATAAATGTTCAATATGAAGTAAAATTTACATATGAAAGCACTTTTTGTATTGTTTATCAAGTATGAGCTTAAATGAATTATATAGAAGTTAGTTAAGGTAATCAAAATTCAGTTACTTAGTCTAATTGTTAGGGTTACCATGATACTAACTTGAGAAATGAGTGTATTATAAGTATTTAGAAATATGAATTTTTAAAATTAGTTAAATTTAACATTGGAAAGCATGTTTTATATTGTTTATCATGTATGAGCTTAAATGAATCATTTGTACGTTTGTTAAGGTAATAAAAATCAGTAACTTAATCTTATCGTAAGGGTTTCATGAAACTAACCTGACAAAAGAGTGATTTATAGTTAGTTAGAAATATGAATTTTTAAAATTAGTTAAATTTAACATAGGAAAGCATGTTTTATATTGTTTATCAAGTATGAGCTTAAATGAATTATATGGAAGTTAATTATGAAATATGTAATTTTTTGAATATAACTTAAGAATACAGTGTTTTATAAGTAATGAATAATATAAATGTTCAATATGAAGTAAAATTTACATATGAAAGCACTTTTTGTATTGTTTATCAAGTATGAGCTTAAATGAATTATATAGAAGTTAGTTAAGGTAATCAAAATTCAGTTACTTAGTCTTATTGGTAGGGTTACCATGATACTAACTTGAGAAATGAGTGTATTATAAGTATTTAGAAATATGAATTTCTAAAATTAGTTAAATTTATCATAGGAAAGCATGTTTTATAGAGACAATGAAGTATGAGCTTAAATGAATTATATGGAAGTTAATTATGAAATATGTAATTTTTTGAATATAACTTAAGAATACAGTGTTTTATAAGTAATGAATAATATAAATGTTCAATATGAAGTAAAATTAACATATGAAAGCACTTTTTGTATTGTTTTTAAAGAATGAGCTTAAATGAATTATATAGAAGTTAGTTAAGGTAATAAAAATCAGTAACTTAATCTTATCGTATGGGTTTCATGAAACTAACCTGAAAAAAGAGTGATTTATAGTTAGTTAGAAATATGAATTTTTAAAATTAGTTAAATTTAACATAGGAAAGCATGTTTTATAGAGTCAATGAAGTATGAGCTTTAATAAATTATATGGAAGTTAATATGAAATATGTAATTTTTTGAATATAACTTAAGAATACAGTGTTTTATAAGTAAAGAATAATATAAATGTTCAATTTGAAGTAAAATTAACATATGAAAGCACTTTTTGTATTGTTTATCAAGTATGAGCTTAAATGCATTATATGGAAGTTAGTAAGGGTAATTTAAAATTAGTTACTTAATCTAATCTTAAGGGTTTCATGAAATTAACCTGAAAAATGAGTGATTTATAGTTAGTTAGAAATATGAATTTTTAAAATTAGTTAAATTTATCATAGGAAAGCATGTTTTATAGAGACAATGAAGTATGAGCTTTAATGAATTATATGGAAGTTAATATGAAATATGTAATTTTTTGAATATAACTTAAGAATACAGTGTTTTATAAGTAATGAATAATATAAATGTTCAATATGAAGTAAAATTAACATATGAAAGCACTTTTTGTATTGTTTATCAAGTATGAGCTTAAATGAATTATATAGAAGTTAGTTACGGTAATCAAAATTCAGTTACTTAGTCTAATTTTTAGGATTACCATGACACTTACTTGAGAAATGAGTGTATTATAAGTATTTAGAAATATGAATTTTTAAAATTAGTTAAATTTAACATATGAAAGCATGTTTTATATTGTTTATCAAGTATGAGCTTAAATGAATTATATGGAAGTTAATTATGAGATATGTAATTTTTTGAATATAACTTAAGAATACAGCGTTTTATAAGTAATGAATAATATAAATGTTCAATATGAAGTAAAATTAACATATGAAAGCACTTTTTGTATTGTTTTTAAAGAATGAGCTTAAATGAATTATATAGAAGTTAGTTAAGGTAATAAAAATCAGTAACTTAATCTTATCGTATGGGTTTCATGAAACTAACCTGAAAAAAGAGTGATTTATAGTTAGTTAGAAATATGAATTTTTAAAATTAGTTAAATTTAACATAGGAAAGCATGTTTTATAGAGTCAATGAAGTATGAGCTTTAATAAATTATATGGAAGTTAATATGAAATATGTATTTTTTTGAATATAACTTAAGAATACAGTGTTTTATAAGTAATGAATAATATAAATGTTCAATATGAAGTAAAATTAACATATGAAAGCACTTTTTGTATTCTTTATCAAGTATGAGCTTAAATGAATTATATGGAAGTTAATTATGAAATATGTAACTTTTTGAATATAACTTAAGAAAACAGTGTTTTATAAGTAATGAATAATATAAATGTTCAATATGAAGTAAAATTTACATATGAAAGCACTTTATGTATTGTTTATCAAGTATGAGCTTAAATGAATTATATAGAAGTTAGTTAAGGTAATCAAAATTCAGTTACTTAGTCTAATTGGTAGGGTTACCATGATACTAACTTGAGAAATGAGTGTATTATAAGTATTTAGAAATATGAATTTTTAAAATTAGTTAAATTTAACATAGGAAAGCATGTTTTATATTGTTTATCATGTATGAGCTTAAATGAATCATTTGTACGTTTGTTAAGGTAATAAAAATCAGTAACTTAATCTTATCGTAAGGGTTTCATGAAACTAACCTGACAAAAGAGTGATTTATAGTTAGTTAGAAATATGAATTTTTAATATTAGTTAAATTTAACATAGGAAAGCATGTTTTATAGAGTTGATGAAGTATGAGCTTTAATGAATTTTAGGGAAGTTAATTATGAAATATATAATTCTTTGAGAATAACTTAAAAATACAGTGTTTTATAAGTAAATAATAATATACATTTTCAATATGAAGTAAAATTAACATATGAAAGCATGTTTTACATTGTTTATGAACTACGAGCTTAAATGAATTATGTAAGTTAGTTATGGTATTTAATAATCAGTCACTTAATCTAATCGTAAGGGTTTCATGAAACTAACATGACAATTGAGTGATTTATGGTTAGTTAGAAATATGAATTTTTTAAATTAGTTAAAATTAACATAGGAAAGCATGTTTTATAGAGTTAATGAAGTATGAGCTTTAATGAATTTTATGGAAGTTAATTATGAAATATATAATTCTTTGAGAATAACTTAAAAATACAGTGTTTTATAAGTAAATAATAATATACATTTTCAATATGAAGTAAAATTAACATATGAAAGCATGTTTTACATTGTTTATGAACTACGAGCTTATATGAATTATGTAAGTTAGTAATGGTATTTTATAATCAGTTACTTAATCTAATCGTAAGGGTTTCATGAAACTAACCTGACAAATGAGTGCTTTATAGTTAGTTAGAACTATGAAATTTTAATATGAGTTTAAATTAACAGATGAAAGTATGTTATATTATGTTTTTGAAGAAAGAGCTTTAATGAATTTTACGGACGTTAGTTACGGCAATTGAAAATCAGTTATTAATCTAATCGTTAGGGTTTCATGAAACTAACCTGACAAATGAGTGTTTTATAAGTAATTAATAATAATACCTTTAAATATGTTTTAAAATTAACATAGGAAAGCATGTTTTATAGAGTTAATGAAGTATGAGCTTTAATGAATTTTATGGACGTTAGTTATAGGAATTAAAAATCAGTTACTTTATCTAATCGTAAGGGTTTCATGAAACTAACCTGACAAATGAGTGATTTATGGTTAGTTAGAAATATGAATTTTTTAAATTAGTTAAAATTAACATAGGAAAGCATGTTTTATAGAGTTAATGAAGTATGAGCTTTAATGAATTATATGGAAGTTAATTATGAAATATGTAATTTTTTGAGAATAACTTAAGAATATATTGTTTAATAAGTAATTAATAATATAAATTTTCATTATGAAATAAAATTAACATATTAATGCACGTTTTATATTGATTATCAAGTATGAGCTTAAATGAATTTTACGGACGTTAGTTAAGGTAATTGAAAATCAGTTATTAATCTAATCGTTAGGGATTCCTGAAACTAACCTGACAATTGAGTGTTTTATAAGTAATTAATAATAATAACTTTAAATATGTTTTAAAATTAACATAGGAAAGCATGTTTTATAGAGTTAATGAAGTATGAGCTTTAATGAATTTTATGGAAGTTAATTATAAAATATATAATTCTTTGAGAATAACTTAAAAATACAGTGTTTTATAAGTAAATAATAATATACATTTTCAATATGAAGTAAAATTAACATATGAAAGCATGTTTTACATTGTTTATGAACTACGAGCTTATATGAATTATGTAAGTTAGTTATGGTATTTTATAATCAGTTACTTAATCTAATTGTAAGGGTTTCATGAAACTAACCTGACAAATGAGTGCTTTATAGTTAGTTAGAACTATGAAATTTTAATATGAGTTAAAATTAACAGATGAAAGTATGTTATATTATGTTTTTGAAGAATGAGCTTTAATGAATTTTACGGACGTTAGTTACGGCAATTGAAAATCAGTTATTAATCTAATCGTTAGGGTTTCATGAAACTAACCTGACAAATGAGTGTTTTATAAGTAATTAATAATAATACCTTTAAATATGTTTTAAAATTAACATAGGAGAGCATGCTTTATAGAGTTAATGAAGTATGAGCTTTAATTAATTTTATAGACGTTAGTTATAGTAATTAAAAATCAGTTATTAATCTAATCGTAAGGGTTTCATGAAACTAACCTGACAAATGAGTGTTTTATAAGTAATTAATAATAATACCTTTAAATATGTTTTAAAATTAACATAGGAGAGCATGCTTTATAGAGTTAATGAAGTATGAGCTTTAATTAATTTTATGGAAGTTAGTTATGGTATTTAATAATCAGTTAGTTAATCTAATCGTAAGGGTTTCATGAAACTAACCTGACAAATGAGTGATTTATAGTTAGTTAGAAATATGAATTTTTTAAATTAGTTAAAATTAACATAGGAAAGCATGTTTTATAGAGTTAATGAAGTATGAGCTTTAATGAATTATATGGAAGTTAATTATGAAATATGTAATTTTTTGAGAATAACTTAAGAATATATTGTTTAATAAGTAATTAATAATATAAATTTTCATTATGAAATAAAATTAACATATTAATGCAGGTTTTATATTGATTATCAAGTATGAGCTTAAATGAATTTTACGGACGTTAGTTAAGGTAATTGAAAATCAGAAACTATATCTAATCGTAAGGGTTTCATGAAACTAACCTGACAAATAACTGCTTTATAGTTAGTTAGAACTATGAAATTTTAATATGAGTTAAAATTAACAGATGAAAGTATGTTATATTATGTTTTTGAAGAATGAGCATTAATGAATTTTACGGACGTTAGTTACGGCAATTGAAAATCAGTTATTAATCTAATCGTTAGGGTTTCATGAAACTAACCTGACAAATGAGTGTTTTATAAGTAATTAATAATAATAATTTTTAATATGTTTTAAAATTAACATAGGAAAGCATGTTGTATAGAGTTAATGAAGTATGAGCTTTAATGAATTTTATGGAAGTTAATTAAAAAATATATAATTCTTTGAAAATAACTTAAAAATGCAGTGTTTTATAAGTAATTAATAATATACATTTTCAATATGAAGTAAAATTAACATATGAAAGCACGTTTGATATTGATTATCAAGTATGAGCTTTAATTAATTTTATAGACGTTAGTTATAGTAATTAAAAATCAGTTACTTAGTCTAATTTTTAGGATTACCATGACACTAACTTGAGAAATGAGTGTATTATAAGTATTTAGAAATATGAATTTTTAAAATTAGTTAAATTTAACATATGAAAGCACTTTTTGTATTGTTTATCAAGTATGAGCTTAAATGAATTATTTGTACGTTTGTTAAGGTAATAAAAATCAGTAACTTAATCTTATCGTAAGGGTTTCATAAAACTAACCTGACAAAAGAGTGATTTATAGTTAGTTAGAAATATGAATTTTTAAAATTAGTTAAATTTAACATAGGAAAGCATGTTTTATAGAGTCAATGAAGTATGAGCTTTAATTAATTTTATGGACGTTAGTTATAGTAATTAAAAATCAGTTATTAATCTAATCGTAAGGGTTTCATGAAACTAACCTGACAAATGAGTGTTTTATAAGTAATTAATAATAATACCTTTAAATATGTTTTAAAATTAACATAGGAAAGCATGTTTTATAAAGTTAATGAAGTATGAGCTTTAATTAATTTTATGGACGTTAGTTATAGTAATTAAAAATCAGTTATTAATCTAATCGTAAGGGTTTCATGAAACTAACCTGACAAATGAGTGTTTTATAAGTAATTAATAATAATACCTTTAAATATGTTTTAAAATTAACATAGGAAAGCATGTTTTATAAAGTTAATGAAGTATGAGCTTTAATTAATTTTAAGGACGTTAGTTATAGTAATTAAAAATCAGTTACTTTATCTAATCGTAAGGGTTTCATGAAACTAACCTGACAAATGAGTGATTTATGGTTAGTTAGAAATATGAATTTTTTAAATTAGTTAAAATTAACATAGGAAAGCATGTTTTATAGAGTTAATGAAGTATGAGCTTTAATGAATTATATGGAAGTTAATAATGAAATATGTAATTTTGTGAGAATAACTTAAGAATATATTGTTTAATAAGTAATTAATAATATAAATTTTCATTATGAAATAAAATTAACATATTAATGCACGTTTTATATTGATTATCAAGTATGAGCTTAAATGAATTTTACGGACGTTAGTTAAGGTAATTGAAAATCAGTTATTAATCTAATCGTTAGGGATTCCTGAAACTAACCTGACAATTGAGTGTTTTATAAGTAATTAATAATAATAACTTTAAATATGTTTTTAAAATTAACATAGGAAAGCATGTTTTATAGAGTTAATGAAGTATGAGCTTTAATGAATTTTATGGAAGTTAATTATGAAATATATAATTCTTTGAGAATAACTTAAAAATACAGTGTTTTATAAGTAAATAATAATATACATTTTCAATATGAAGTAAAATTAACATATGAAAGCATGTTTTACATTGTTTATGAACTACGAGCTTATATGAATTATGTAAGTTAGTTATGGTATTTTATAATCAGTTACTTAATCTAATCGTAAGGGTTTCATGAAACTAACCTGACAAATGAGTGCTTTATAGTTAGTTAGAACTATGAAATTTTAATATGAGTTAAAATTAACAGATGAAAGTATGTTATATTATGTTTTTGAAGAATGAGCTTTAATGAATTTTACGGACGTTAGTTACGACAATTGAAAATCAGTTATTAATCTAATCGTTAGGGTTTCATGAAACTAACCTGACAAATGAGTGTTTTATAAGTAATTAATAATAATACCTTTAAATATGTTTTAATATTAACATAGGAAAGCATGTTTTATAGAGTTAATGAAGTATGAGCTTTAATGAATTTTATGGAAGTTAATTATGAAATATATAATTCTTTGAGAATAACTTAAAAATACAGTGTTTTATAAGTAAATAATAATATACATTTTCAATATGAAGTAAAATTAACATATGAAAGCATGTTTTACATTGTTTATGAACTACGAGCTTATATGAATTATGTAAGTTAGTTATGGTATTTTATAATCAGTTACTTAATCTAATCGTAAGGGTTTCATGAAACTAACCTGACAAATGAGTGCTTTATAGTTAGTTAGAACTATGAAATTTTAATATGAGTTAAAATTAACAGATGAAAGTATGTTATATTATGTTTTTGAAGAATGAGCTTTAATGAATTTTACGGACGTTAGTTACGACAATTGAAAATCAGTTATTAATCTAATCGTTAGGGTTTCATGAAACTAACCTGACAAATGAGTGTTTTATAAGTAATTAATAATAATACCTTTAAATATGTTTTAAAATTAACATAGGAAAGCATGTTTTATAGAGTTAATGAAGTATGAGCTTTAATGAATTTTATGGAAGTTAATTATGAAATATATAATTCTTTGAGAATAACTTAAAAATACAGTGTTTTATAAGTAAATAATAATATACATTTTCAATATGAAGTAAAATTAACATATGAAAGCATGTTTTACATTGTTTATGAACTACGAGCTTATATGAATTATGTAAGTTAGTTATGGTATTTTATAATCAGTTACTTAATCTAATCGTAAGGGTTTCATGAAACTAACCTGACAAATGAGTGCTTTATAGTTAGTTAGAACTATGAAATTTTAATATGAGTTAAAATTAACAGATGAAAGTATGTTATATTATGTTTTTGAAGAATGAGCTTTAATGAATTTTACGGACGTTAGTTACGGCAATTGAAAATCAGTTATTAATCTAATCGTTAGGGTTTCATGAAACTAACCTGACAAATGAGTGTTTTATAAGTAATTAATAATAATACCTTTAAATATGTTTTAATATTAACATAGGAAAGCATGTTTTATAGAGTTAATGAAGTATGAGCTTTAATGAATTTTATGGAAGTTAATTATGAAATATATAATTCTTTGAGAATAACTTAAAAATACAGTGTTTTATAAGTAAATAATAATATACATTTTCAATATGAAGTAAAATTAACATATGAAAGCATGTTTTACATTGTTTATGAACTACGAGCTTATATGAATTATGTAAGTTAGTTATGGTATTTTATAATCAGTTACTTAATCTAATCGTAAGGGTTTCATGAAACTAACCTGACAAATGAGTGCTTTATAGTTAGTTAGAACTATGAAATTTTAATATGAGTTAAAATTAACAGATGAAAGTATGTTATATTATGTTTTTGAAGAATGAGCTTTAATGAATTTTACGGACGTTAGTTACGGCAATTGAAAATCAGTTATTAATCTAATCGTTAGGGTTTCATGAAACTAACCTGACAAATGAGTGTTTTATAAGTAATTAATAATAATACCTTTAAATATGTTTTAAAATTAACATAGGAAAGCATGTTTTATAGAGTTAATGAAGTATGAGCTTTAATTAATTTTATGGACGTTAGTTATAGTAATTAAAAATCAGTTACTTTATCTAATCGTAAGGGTTTCATGAAACTAACCTGACAAATGAGTGATTTATGGTTAGTTAGAAATATGAATTTTTTAAATTAGTTAAAATTAACATAGGAAAGCATGTTTTATAGAGTTAATGAAGTATTAGCTTTAATGAATTATATGGAAGTTAATTATGAAATATGTAATTTTTTGAGAATAACTTAAGAATATATTGTTTAATAAGTAATTAATAATATAAATTTTCATTATGAAATAAAATTAACATATTAATGCACGTTTTATATTGATTATCATGTATGAGCTTAAATTAATTTTACGGACGTTAGTTAAGGTAATTGAAAATCAGAAACTATATCTAATCGTAAGGGTTTCATGAAACTAACCTGACAAATGAGTGTTTTATAAGTGATTAATAATAATACCTTTAAATATGTTTTAAAATTAACATAGGAAAGCATGTTTTATAGAGTTAATGAAGTATGAGCTTTAATTATTTTTATAGACGTTAGTTATAGTAATTAAAAATCAGTTATTAATCTAATCGTAAGGGTTTCATGAAACTAACCTGACAAATGAATGTTTTATAAGTAATTAATAATAATACCTTTAAATATGTTTTAAAATTAACATAGGAAAACATGTTTTATAGAGTTAATGAAGTATGAGCTTTAATGAATTATATGGAAGTTAATTATGAAATATGTAATTTTTTGAGAATAACTTAAGAATATATTGTTTAATAAGTAATTAATAATATAAATTTTCATTATGAAATAAGATTAACATATTAATGCAGGTTTTATATTGATTATCAAGTATGAGCTTAAATGAATTTTACGGACGTTAGTTAAGGTAATTGAAAATCAGAAACTATATCTAATCGTAAGGGTTTCATGAAACTAACCTGACAAATAACTGCTTTATAGTTAGTTAGAACTATGAAATTTTAATATGAGTTAAAATTAACAGATGAAAGTATGTTATATTATGTTTTTGAAGAATGAGCATTAATGAATTTTACGGACGTTAGTTACGGCAATTGAAAATCAGTTATTAATCTAATCGTTAGGGTTTCATGAAACTAACCTGACAAATGAGTGTTTTATAAGTAATTAATAATAATAATTTTTAATATAATTTAAAATTAACATAGGAAAGCATGTTGTATAGAGTTAATGAAGTATGAGCTTTAATGAATTTTATGGAAGTTAATTAAAAAATGAATAATTCTTTGAAAATAACTTAAAAATGCAGTGTTTTATAAGTAATTAATAATATACATTTTCAATATGAAGTAAAATTAACATATGAAAGCACGTTTGATATTGATTATCAAGTATGAGCTTTAATTAATTTTATAGACGTTAGTTATAGTAATTAAAAATCAGTTATTAATCTAATCGTAAGGGTTTCATGAAACTAACCTGACAAATGAGTGTTTTATAAGTAATTAATAATAATACCTTTAAATATGTTTTAAAATTAACATAGGAAAGCATGTTTTATAGAGTTAATGAAGTATGAGCTTTAATTAATTTTATGGACGTTAGTTATAGTAATTAAAAATCAGTTACTTAGTCTAATTTTTAGGATTACCATGACACTAACTTGAGAAATGAGTGTATTATAAGTATTTAGAAATATGAATTTTTAAAATTAGTTAAATTTAACATATGAAAGCACTTTTTGTATTGTTTATCAAGTATGAGCTTAAATGAATTATTTGTACGTTTGTTAAGGTAATAAAAATCAGTAACTTAATCTTATCGTAAGGGTTTCATGAAACTAACCTGACAAAAGAGTGATTTATAGTTAGTTAGAAATATGAATTTTTAAAATTAGTTAAATTTAACATAGGAAAGCATGTTTTATAGAGTCAATGAAGTATGAGCTTTAATAAATTATATGGAAGTGAATATGAAATATGTAATTTTTTGAATATAACTTAAGAATACAGTGTTTTATAAGTAATGAATAATATACATTTTCAATATGAAGTAAAATTAACATATGAAAGCACGTTTTATATTGATTATCAAGTATGAGCTTAAATGAATTTTACGGACGTTAGTTAAGGTAATTGAAAATCAGAAACTTTATCTAATCGTAAGGGTTTCATGAAACTAACCTGACAAATGAGTGCTTTATAGTTAGTTAGAACTATGAAATTTTAATATGAGTTAAAATTAACAGATGAAAGTATGTTATATTATGTTTTTGAAGAATGAGCTTTAATGAATTTTACGGACGTTAGTTACGGCAATTGAAAATCAGTTATTAATCTAATCGTTAGGGTTTCATGAAACTAACCTGACAAATGAGTGTTTTATAAGTAATTAATAATAATAATTTTAAATATGTTTTAAAATTAACATAGGAAAGCATGTTTTATAGAGTTAATGAAGTATAAGCTTTAATTAATTTTATAGACGTTAGTTATAGTAATTAAAAATCAGTTATTAATCTAATCGTAAGGGTTTCATGAAACTAACCTGACAAATGAGTGTTTTATAAGTAATTAATAATAATACCTTTAAATATGTTTTAAAATTAACATAGGAAAGCATGTTTTATAAAGTTAATGAAGTATGAGCTTTAATTAATTTTATGGACGTTAGTTATAGTAATTAAAAATCAGTTACTTTATCTAATCGTAAGGGTTTCATGAAACTAACCTGACAAATGAGTGATTTATGGTTAGTTAGAAATATGAATTTTTTAAATTAGTTAAAATTAACATAGGAAAGCATGTTTTATAGAGTTAATGAAGTATGAGCTTTAATGAATTATATGGAAGTTAATTATGAAATATGTAATTTTTTGAGAATAACTTAAGAATATATTGTTTAATAAGTAATTAATAATATAAATTTTCATTATGAAATAAAATTAACATATTAATGCACGTTTTATATTGATTATCAAGTATGAGCTTAAATGAAATTTACGGACGTTAGTTAAGGTAATTGAAAATCAGAAACTTTATCTAATCGTAAGGGTTTCATGAAACTAACCTGACAAATGAGTGCTTTATAGTTAGTTAGAACTATGAAATTTTAATATGAGTTAAAATTAACAGATGAAAGTATGTTATATTATGTTTTTGAAGAATGAGCTTTAATGAATTTTACGGACGTTAGTTACGGCAATTGAAAATCAGTTATTAATCTAATCGTTAGGGTTTCATGAAACTAACCTGACAAATGAGTGTTTTATAAGTAATTAATAATAATAATTTTAAATATGTTTTAAAATTAACATAGGAAAGCATGTTTTATAGAGTTAATGAAGTATAAGCTTTAATTAATTTTATAGACGTTAGTTATAGTAATTAAAAATCAGTTATTAATCTAATCGTAAGGGTTTCATGAAACTAACCTGACAAATGAGTGTTTTATAAGTAATTAATAATAATACCTTTAAATATGTTTTAAAATTAACATAGGAAAGCATGTTTTATAAAGTTAATGAAGTATGAGCTTTAATTAATTTTATGGACGTTAGTTATAGTAATTAAAAATCAGTTACTTTATCTAATCGTAAGGGTTTCATGAAACTAACCTGACAAATGAGTGATTTATGGTTAGTTAGAAATATGAATTTTTTAAATTAGTTAAAATTAACATAGGAAAGCATGTTTTATAGAGTTAATGAAGTATGAGCTTTAATGAATTATATGGAAGTTAATTATGAAATATGTAATTTTTTGAGAATAACTTAAGAATATATTGTTTAATAAGTAATTAATAATATAAATTTTCATTATGAAATAAAATTAACATATTAATGCACGTTTTATATTGATTATCAAGTATGAGCTTAAATGAATTTTACGGACGTTAGTTAAGGTAATTGAAAATCAGTTATTAATTTAATCGTTAGGGATTCCTGAAACTAACCTGACAATTGAGTGTTTTATAAGTAATTAATAATAATAACTTTAAATATGTTTTAAAATTAACATAGGAAAGCATGTTTTATAGAGTTAATGAAGTATGAGCTTTAATGAATTTTATGGAAGTTAATTATGAAATATATAATTCTTTGAGAATAACTTAAAAATACAGTGTTTTATAAGTAAATAATAATATACATTTTCAATATGAAGTAAAATTAACATATGAAAGCATGTTTTACATTGTTTATGAACTACGAGCTTATATGAATTATGTAAGTTAGTTATGGTATTTTATAATCAGTTACTTAATCTAATCGTAAGGGTTTCATGAAACTAACCTGACAAATGAGTGCTTTATAGTTAGTTAGAACTATGAAATTTTAATATGAGTTAAAATTAACAGATGAAAGTATGTTATATTATGTTTTTGAAGAATGAGCTTTAATGAATTTTACGGACGTTAGTTACGACAATTGAAAATCAGTTATTAATCTAATCGTTAGGGTTTCATGAAACTAACCTGACAAATGAGTGTTTTATAAGTAATTAATAATAATACCTTTAAATATGTTTTAAAATTAACATAGGAAAGCATGTTTTATAGAGTTAATGAAGTATGAGCTTTAATTAATTTTATGGACGTTAGTTATAGTAATTAAAAATCAGTTACTTTATCTAATCGTAAGGGTTTCATGAAACTAACCTGACAAATGAGTGATTTATGGTTAGTTAGAAATATGAATTTTTTAAATTAGTTAAAATTAACATAGGAAAGCATGTTTTATAGAGTTAATGAAGTATTAGCTTTAATGAATTATATGGAAGTTAATTATGAAATATGTAATTTTTTGAGAATAACTTAAGAATATATTGTTTAATAAGTAATTAATAATATAAATTTTCATTATGAAATAAGATTAACATATTAATGCAGGTTTTATATTGATTATCAAGTATGAGCTTAAATGAATTTTACGGACGTTAGTTAAGGTAATTGAAAATCAGAAACTATATCTAATCGTAAGGGTTTCATTAAACTAACCTGACAAATAACTGCTTTATAGTTAGTTAGAACTATGAAATTTTAATATGAGTTAAAATTAACAGATGAAAGTATGTTATATTATGTTTTTGAAGAATGAGCATTAATGAATTTTACGGACGTTAGTTACGGCAATTGAAAATCAGTTATTAATCTAATCGTTAGGGTTTCATGAAACTAACCTGACAAATGAGTGTTTTATAAGTAATTAATAATAATAATTTTTAATATAATTTAAAATTAACATAGGAAAGCATGTTGTATAGAGTTAATGAAGTATGAGCTTTAATGAATTTTATGGAAGTTAATTAAAAAATATATAATTCTTTGAAAATAACTTAAAAATGCAGTGTTTTATAAGTAATTAATAATATACATTTTCAATATGAAGTAAAATTAACATATGAAAGCACGTTTGATATTGATTATCAAGTATGAGCTTTAATTAATTTTATAGACGTTAGTTATAGTAATTAAAAATCAGTTATTAATCTAATCGTAAGGGTTTCATGAAACTAACCTGACAAATGAGTGTTTTATAAGTAATTAATAATAATACCTTTAAATATGTTTTAAAATTAACATAGGAAAGCATGTTTTATAGAGTTAATGAAGTATGAGCTTTAATTAATTTTATGGACGTTAGTTATAGTAATTAAAAATCAGTTACTAAGTCTAATTTTTAGGATTACCATGACACTAACTTGAGAAATGAGTGTATTATAAGTATTTAGAAATATGAATTTTTAAAATTAGTTAAATTTAACATATGAAAGCACTTTTTGTATTGTTTATCAAGTATGAGCTTAAATGAATTATTTGTACGTTTGTTAAGGTAATAAAAATCAGTAACTTAATCTTATCGTAAGGGTTTCATGAAACTAACCTGACAAAAGAGTGATTTATAGTTAGTTAGAAATATGAATTTTTAAAATTAGTTAAATTTAACATAGGAAAGCATGTTTTATAGAGTCAATGAAGTATGAGCTTTAATAAATTATATGGAAGTGAATATGAAATATGTAATTTTTTGAATATAACTTAAGAATACAGTGTTTTATAAGTAATGAATAATATACTTTTTCAATATGAAGTAAAATTAACATATGAAAGCACGTTTTATATTGATTATCAAGTATGAGCTTAAATGAAATTTACGGACGTTAGTTAAGGTAATTGAAAATCAGAAACTTTATCTAATCGTAAGGGTTTCATGAAACTAACCTGACAAATGAGTGCTTTATAGTTAGTTAGAACTATGAAATTTTAATATGAGTTAAAATTAACAGATGAAAGTATGTTATATTATGTTTTTGAAGAATGAGCTTTAATGAATTTTACGGACGTTAGTTACGGCAATTGAAAATCAGTTATTAATCTAATCGTTAGGGTTTCATGAAACTAACCTGACAAATGAGTGTTTTATAAGTAATTAATAATAATAATTTTAAATATGTTTTAAAATTAACATAGGAAAGCATGTTTTATAGAGTTAATGAAGTATAAGCTTTAATTAATTTTATAGACGTTAGTTATAGTAATTAAAAATCAGTTATTAATCTAATCGTAAGGGTTTCATGAAACTAACCTGACAAATGAGTGTTTTATAAGTAATTAATAATAATACCTTTAAATATGTTTTAAAATTAACATAGGAAAGCATGTTTTATAAAGTTAATGAAGTATGAGCTTTAATTAATTTTATGGACGTTAGTTATAGTAATTAAAAATCAGTTACTTTATCTAATCGTAAGGGTTTCATGAAACTAACCTGACAAATGAGTGATTTATGGTTAGTTAGAAATATGAATTTTTTAAATTAGTTAAAATTAACATAGGAAAGCATGTTTTATAGAGTTAATGAAGTATTAGCTTTAATGAATTATATGGAAGTTAATTATGAAATATGTAATTTTTTGAGAATAACTTAAGAATATATTGTTTAATAAGTAATTAATAATATAAATTTTCATTATGAAATAAAATTAACATATTAATGCACGTTTTATATTGATTATCATGTATGAGCTTAAATTAATTTTACGGACGTTAGTTAAGGTAATTGAAAATCAGAAACTATATCTAATCGTAAGGGTTTCATGAAACTAACCTGACAAATGAGTGTTTTATAAGTGATTAATAATAATACCTTTAAATATGTTTTAAAATTAACATAGGAAAGCATGTTTTATAGAGTTAATGAAGTATGAGCTTTAATGAATTATATGGAAGTTAATTATGAAATATGTAATTTTTGAGAATAACTTAAGAATATATTGTTTAATAAGTAATTAATAATATAAATTTTCATTATGAAATAAGATTAACATATTAATGCAGGTTTTATATTGATTATCAAGTATGAGCTTAAATGAATTTTACGGACGTTAGTTAAGGTAATTGAAAATCAGAAACTATATCTAATCGTAAGGGTTTCATGAAACTAACCTGACAAATAACTGCTTTATAGTTAGTTAGAACTATGAAATTTTAATATGAGTTAAAATTAACAGATGAAAGTATGTTATATTATGTTTTTGAAGAATGAGCATTAATGAATTTTACGGACGTTAGTTACGGCAATTGAAAATCAGTTATTAATCTAATCGTTAGGGTTTCATGAAACTAACCTGACAAATGAGTGTTTTATAAGTAATTAATAATAATAATTTTTAATATAATTTAAAATTAACATAGGAAAGCATGTTGTATAGAGTTAATGAAGTATGAGCTTTAATGATTTTATGGAAGTTAATTAAAAAATATATAATTCTTTGAAAATAACTTAAAAATGCAGTGTTTTATAAGTAATTAATAATATACATTTTCAATATGAAGTAAAATTAACATATGAAAGCACGTTTGATATTGATTATCAAGTATGAGCTTTAATTAATTTTATAGACGTTAGTTATAGTAATTAAAAATCAGTTATTAATCTAATCGTAAGGGTTTCATGAAACTAACCTGACAAATGAGTGTTTTATAAGTAATTAATAATAATACCTTTAAATATGTTTTAAAATTACATAGGAAAGCATGTTTTATAGAGTTAATGAAGTATGAGCTTTAATTAATTTTATGGACGTTAGTTATAGTAATTAAAAATCAGTTACTTAGTCTAATTTTTAGGATTACCATGACACTAACTTGAGAAATGAGTGTATTATAAGTATTTAGAAATATGAATTTTTAAAATTAGTTAAATTTAACATATGAAAGCACTTTTTGTATTGTTTATCAAGTATGAGCTTAAATGAATTATTTGTACGTTTGTTAAGGTAATAAAAATCAGTAACTTAATCTTATCGTAAGGGTTTCATGCAACTAACCTGACAAAAGAGTGATTTATAGTTAGTTAGAAATATGAATTTTTAAAATTAGTTAAATTTAACATAGGAAAGCATGTTTTATAGAGTCAATGAAGTATGAGCTTTAATAAATTATATGGAAGTGAATATGAAATATGTAATTTTTTGAATATAACTTAAGAATACAGTGTTTTATAAGTAATGAATAATATACATTTTCAATATGAAGTAAAATTAACATATGAAAGCACGTTTTATATTGATTATCAAGTATGAGCTTAAATGAATTTTACGGACGTTAGTTAAGGTAATTGAAAATCAGAAACTTTATCTAATCGTAAGGGTTTCATGAAACTAACCTGACAAATGAGTGCTTTATAGTTAGTTAGAACTATGAAATTTTAATATGAGTTAAAATTAACAGATGAAAGTATGTTATATTATGTTTTTGAAGAATGAGCTTTAATGAATTTTACGGACGTTAGTTACGGCAATTGAAAATCAGTTATTAATCTAATCGTTAGGGTTTCATGAAACTAACCTGACAAATGAGTGTTTTATAAGTAATTAATAATAATAATTTTAAATATGTTTTAAAATTAACATAGGAAAGCATGTTTTATAGAGTTAATGTTGTATAAGCTTTAATTAATTTTATAGACGTTTAGTTATAGTAATTAAAAATCAGTTATTAATCTAATCGTAAGGGTTTCATGAAACTAACCTGACAAATGAGTGTTTTATAAGTAATTAATAATAATACCTTTAAATATGTTTTAAAATTAACATAGGAAAGCATGTTTTATAAAGTTAATGAAGTATGAGCTTTAATTAATTTTATGGACGTTAGTTATAGTAATTAAAAATCAGTTACTTTATCTAATCGTAAGGGTTTTCATGAAACTAACCTGACAAATGAGTGATTTATGGTTAGTTAGAAATATGAATTTTTTAAATTAGTTAAAATTAACATAGGAAAGCATGTTTTATAGAGTTAATGAAGTATTAGCTTTAATGAATTATATGGAAGTTAATTATGAAATATGTAATTTTTTGAGAATAACTTAAGAATATATTGTTTAATAAGTAATTAATAATATAAATTTTCATTATGAAATAAAATTAACATATTAATGCACGTTTTATATTGATTATCATGTATGAGCTTAAATTAATTTTACGGACGTTAGTTAAGGTAATTGAAAATCAGAAACTATATCTAATCGTAAGGGTTTCATGAAACTAACCTGACAAATGAGTGTTTTATAAGTGATTAATAATAATACCTTTAAATATGTTTTAAAATTAACATAGGAAAGCATGTTTTATAGAGTTAATGAAGTATGAGCTTTAATTATTTTTATAGACGTTAGTTATAGTAATTAAAAATCAGTTATTAATCTAATCGTAAGGGTTTCATGAAACTAACCTGACAAATGAATGTTTTATAAGTAATTAATAATAATACCTTTAAATATGTTTTAAAATTAACATAGGAAAACATGTATTATAGAGTTAATGAAGTATGAGCTTTAATGAATTATATGGAAGTTAATTATGAAATATGTAATTTTTTGAGAATAACTTAAGAATATATTGTTTAATAAGTAATTAATAATATAAATTTTCATTATGAAATAAGATTAACATATTAATGCAGGTTTTATATTGATTATCAAGTATGAGCTTAAATGAATTTTACGGACGTTAGTTAAGGTAATTGAAAATCAGAAACTATATCTAATCGTAAGGGTTTCATGAAACTAACCTGACAAATAACTGCTTTATAGTTAGTTAGAACTATGAAATTTTAATATGAGTTAAAATTAACAGATGAAAGTATGTTATATTATGTTTTTGAAGAATGAGCATTAATGAATTTTACGGACGTTAGTTACGGCAATTGAAAATCAGTTATTAATCTAATCGTTAGGGTTTCATGAAACTAACCTGACAAATGAGTGTTTTATAAGTAATTAATAATAATAATTTTTAATATAATTTAAAATTAACATAGGAAAGCATGTTGTATAGAGTTAATGAAGTATGAGCTTTAATGAATTTTATGGAAGTTAATTAAAAAATATATAATTCTTTGAAAATAACTTAAAAATGCAGTGTTTTATAAGTAATTAATAATATACATTTTCAATATGAAGTAAAATTAACATATGAAAGCACGTTTGATATTGATTATCAAGTATGAGCTTTAATTAATTTTATAGACGTTAGTTATAGTAATTAAAAATCAGTTATTAATCTAATCGTAAGGGTTTCATGAAACTAACCTGACAAATGAGTGTTTTATAAGTAATTAATAATAATACCTTTAAATATGTTTTAAAATTAACATAGGAAAGCATGTTTTATAGAGTTAATGAAGTATGAGCTTTAATTAATTTTATGGACGTTAGTTATAGTAATTAAAAATCAGTTACTTAGTCTAATTTTTAGGATTACCATGACACTAACTTGAGAAATGAGTGTATTATAAGTATTTAGAAATATGAATTTTTAAAATTAGTTAAATTTAACATATGAAAGCACTTTTTGTATTGTTTATCAAGTATGAGCTTAAATGAATTATTTGTACGTTTGTTAAGGTAATAAAAATCAGTAACTTAATCTTATCGTAAGGGTTTCATGAAACTAACCTGACAAAAGAGTGATTTATAGTTAGTTAGAAATATGAATTTTTAAAATTAGTTAAATTTAACATAGGAAAGCATGTTTTATAGAGTCAATGAAGTATGAGCTTTAATAAATTATATGGAAGTGAATATGAAATATGTAATTTTTTGAATATAACTTAAGAATACAGTGTTTTATAAGTAATGAATAATATACATTTTCAATATGAAGTAAAATTAACATATGAAAGCACGTTTTATATTGATTATCAAGTATGAGCTTAAATGAAATTTACGGACGTTAGTTAAGGTAATTGAAAATCAGAAACTTTATCTAATCGTAAGGGTTTCATGAAACTAACCTGACAAATGAGTGCTTTATAGTTAGTTAGAACTATGAAATTTTAATATGAGTTAAAATTAACAGATGAAAGTATGTTATATTATGTTTTTGAAGAATGAGCTTTAATGAATTTTACGGACGTTAGTTACGGCAATTGAAAATCAGTTATTAATCTAATCGTTAGGGTTTCATGAAACTAACCTGACAAATGAGTGTTTTATAAGTAATTAATAATAATAATTTTAAATATGTTTTAAAATTAACATAGGAAAGCATGTTTTATAGAGTTAATGAAGTATAAGCTTTAATTAATTTTATAGACGTTAGTTATAGTAATTAAAAATCAGTTATTAATCTAATCGTAAGGGTTTCATGAAACTAACCTGACAAATGAGTGTTTTATAAGTAATTAATAATAATACCTTTAAATATGTTTTAAAATTAACATAGGAAAGCATGTTTTATAAAGTTAATGAAGTATGAGCTTTAATTAATTTTATGGACGTTAGTTATAGTAATTAAAAATCAGTTACTTTATCTAATCGTAAGGGTTTCATGAAACTAACCTGACAAATGAGTGATTTATGGTTAGTTAGAAATATGAATTTTTTAAATTAGTTAAAATTAACATAGGAAAGCATGTTTTATAGAGTTAATGAAGTATGAGCTTTAATGAATTATATGGAAGTTAATTATGAAATATGTAATTTTTTGAGAATAACTTAAGAATATATTGTTTAATAAGTAATTAATAATATAAATTTTCATTATGAAATAAAATTAACATATTAATGCACGTTTTATATTGATTATCAAGTATGAGCTTAAATGAATTTTACGGACGTTAGTTAAGGTAATTGAAAATCAGTTATTAATCTAATCGTTAGGGATTCCTGAAACTAACCTGACAATTGAGTGTTTTATAAGTAATTAATAATAATAACTTTAAATATGTTTTAAAATTAACATAGGAAAGCATGTTTTATAGAGTTAATGAACTATGAGCTTTAATGAATTTTATGGAAGTTAATTATGAAATATATAATTCTTTGAGAATAACTTAAAAATACAGTGTTTTATAAGTAAATAATAATATACATTTTCAATATGAAGTAAAATTAACATATGAAAGCATGTTTTACATTGTTTATGAACTACGAGCTTATATGAATTATGTAAGTTAGTTATGGTATTTTATAATCAGTTACTTAATCTAATCGTAAGGGTTTCATGAAACTAACCTGACAAATGAGTGCTTTATAGTTAGTTAGAACTATGAAATTTTAATATGAGTTAAAATTAACAGATGAAAGTATGTTATATTATGTTTTTGAAGAATGAGCTTTAATGAATTTTACGGACGTTAGTTACGACAATTGAAAATCAGTTATTAATCTAATCGTTAGGGTTTCATGAAACTAACCTGACAAATGAGTGTTTTATAAGTAATTAATAATAATACCTTTAAATATGTTTTAAAATTAACATAGGAAAGCATGTTTTATAGAGTTAATGAAGTATGAGCTTTAATTAATTTTATGGACGTTAGTAATAGTAATTAAAAATCAGTTACTTTATCTAATCGTAAGGGTTTCATGAAACTAACCTGACAAATGAGTGATTTATGGTTAGTTAGAAATATGAATTTTTTAAATTAGTTAAAATTAACATAGGAAAGCATGTTTTATAAAGTTAATGAAGTATGAGCTTTAATTAATTTTATGGACGTTAGTTATAGTAATTCAAAATCAGTTACTTTATCTAATCGTAAGGGTTTCATGAAACTAACCTGACAAATGAGTGATTTATGGTTAGTTAGAAATATGAATTTTTTAAATTAGTTAAAATTAACATAGGAAAGCATATTTTATAGAGTTAATGAAGTATGAGCTTTAATGAATTATATGGAAGTTAATTATGAAATATGTAATTTTTTGAGAATAACTTAAGAATATATTGTTTAATAAGTAATTAATAATATAAATTTTCATTATGAAATAAAATTAACATATTAATGCACGTTTTATATTGATTATCAAGTATGAGCTTAAATGAATTTTACGGACGTTAGTTAAGGTAATTGAAAATCAGTTATTAATCTAATCGTTAGGGATTCCTGAAACTAACCTGACAATTGAGTGTTTTATAAGTAATTAATAATAATAACTTTAAATATGTTTTAAAATTAACATAGGAAAGCATGTTTTATAGAGTTAATGAAGTATGAGCTTTAATGAATTTTATGGAAGTTAATTATGAAATATATAATTCTTTGAGAATAACTTAAAAATACAGTGTTTTATAAGTAAATAATAATATACATTTTCAATATGAAGTAAAATTAACATATGAAAGCATGTTTTACATTGTTTATGAACTACGAGCTTATATGAATTATGTAAGTTAGTTATGGTATTTTATAATCAGTTACTTAATCTAATCGTAAGGGTTTCATGAAACTAACCTGACAAATGAGTGCTTTATAGTTAGTTAGAACTATGAAATTTTAATATGAGTTAAAATTAACAGATGAAAGTATGTTATATTATGTTTTTGAAGAATGAGCTTTAATGAATTTTAAGGACGTTAGTTACGGCAATTGAAAATCAGTTATTAATCTAATCGTTAGGGATTCCTGAAACTAACCTGACAATTGA
This sequence comes from Rhopalosiphum padi, assembly GCF_020882245.1. NCBI lineage: Eukaryota > Metazoa > Arthropoda > Insecta > Hemiptera > Aphididae > Rhopalosiphum > Rhopalosiphum padi. Next base: position 1,179,342 of record NW_026869996.1, on the reverse strand, counting down.
GTGTTTTATAAGTAATTAATAATAATAACTTTAAATATGTTTTAAAATTAACATAGGAAAGCATGTTTTATAGAGTTAATGAAGTATGAGCTTTAATGAATTTTATGGAAGTTAATTATGAAATATATAATTCTTTGAGAATAACTTAAAAATACAGTGTTTTATAAGTAAATAATAATATACATTTTCAATATGAAGTAAAATTAACATATGAAAGCATGTTTTACATTGTTTATGAACTACGAGCTTATATGAATTATGTAAGTTAGTTATGGTATTTTATAATCAGTTACTTAATCTAATCGTAAGGGTTTCATGAAACTAACCTGACAAATGAGTGCTTTATAGTTAGTTAGAACTATGAAATTTTAATATGAGTTAAAATTAACAGATGAAAGTATGTTATATTATGTTTTTGAAGAATGAGCTTTAATGAATTTTACGGACGTTAGTTACGACAATTGAAAATCAGTTATTAATCTAATCGTTAGGGTTTCATGAAACTAACCTGACAAATGAGTGTTTTATAAGTAATTAATAATAATACCTTTAAATATGTTTTAAAATTAACATAGGAAAGCATGTTTTATAGAGTTAATGAAGTATGAGCTTTAATGAATTTTATGGAAGTTAATTATGAAATATATAATTCTTTGAGAATAACTTAAAAATACAGTGTTTTATAAGTAAATAATAATATACATTTTCAATATGAAGTAAAATTAACATATGAAAGCATGTTTTACATTGTTTATGAACTACGAGCTTATATGAATTATGTAAGTTAGTTATGGTATTTTATAATCAGTTACTTAATCTAATCGTAAGGGTTTCATGAAACTAACCTGACAAATGAGTGCTTTATAGTTAGTTAGAACTATGAAATTTTAATATGAGTTAAAATTAACAGATGAAAGTATGTTATTTTATGTTTTTGAAGAATGAGCTTTAATGAATTTTACGGACGTTAGTTACGGCAATTGAAAATCAGTTATTAATCTAATCGTTAGGGTTTCATGAAACTAACCTGACAAATGAGTGTTTTATAAGTAATTAATAATAATACCTTTAAATATGTTTTAAAATTAACATAGGAAAGCATGTTTTATAGAGTTAATGAAGTATGAGCTTTAATTAATTTTATGGACGTTAGTTATAGTAATTAAAAATCAGTTACTTTATCTAATCGTAAGGGTTTCATGAAACTAACCTGACAAATGAGTGATTTATGGTTAGTTAGAAATATGAATTTTTTAAATTAGTTAAAATTAACATAGGAAAGCATGTTTTATAGAGTTAATGAAGTATTAGCTTTAATGAATTATATGGAAGTTAATTATGAAATATGTAATTTTTTGAGAATAACTTAAGAATATATTGTTTAATAAGTAATTAATAATATAAATTTTCATTATGAAATAAAATTAACATATTAATGCACGTTTTATATTGATTATCATGTATGAGCTTAAATTAATTTTACGGACGTTAGTTAAGGTAATTGAAAATCAGAAACTATATCTAATCGTAAGGGTTTCATGAAACTAACCTGACAAATGAGTGTTTTATAAGTGATTAATAATAATACCTTTAAATATGTTTTAAAATTAACATAGGAAAGCATGTTTTATAGAGTTAATGAAGTATGAGCTTTAATTATTTTTATAGACGTTAGTTATAGTAATTAAAAATCAGTTATTAATCTAATCGTAAGGGTTTCATGAAACTAACCTGACAAATGAATGTTTTATAAGTAATTAATAATAATACCTTTAAATATGTTTTAAAATTAACATAGGAAAACATGTATTATAGAGTTAATGAAGTATGAGCTTTAATGAATTATATGGAAGTTAATTATGAAATATGTAATTTTTTGAGAATAACTTAAGAATATATTGTTTAATAAGTAATTAATAATATAAATTTTCATTATGAAATAAGATTAACATATTAATGCAGGTTTTATATTGATTATCAAGTATGAGCTTAAATGAATTTTACGGACGTTAGTTAAGGTAATTGAAAATCAGTTATTAATCTAATCGTTAGGGATTCCTGAAACTAACCTGACAATTGAGTGTTTTATAAGTAATTAATAATAATAACTTTAAATATGTTTTAAAATTAACATAGGAAAGCATGTTTTATAGAGTTAATGAACTATGAGCTTTAATGAATTTTATGGAAGTTAATTATGAAATATATAATTCTTTGAGAATAACTTAAAAATACAGTGTTTTATAAGTAAATAATAATATACATTTTCAATATGAAGTAAAATTAACATATGAAAGCATGTTTTACATTGTTTATGAACTACGAGCTTATATGAATTATGTAAGTTAGTTATGGTATTTTATAATCAGTTACTTAATCTAATCGTAAGGGTTTCATGAAACTAACCTGACAAATGAGTGCTTTATAGTTAGTTAGAACTATGAAATTTTAATATGAGTTAAAATTAACAGATGAAAGTATGTTATATTATGTTTTTGAAGAATGAGCTTTAATGAATTTTACGGACGTTAGTTACGACAATTGAAAATCAGTTATTAATCTAATCGTTAGGGTTTCATGAAACTAACCTGACAAATGAGTGTTTTATAAGTAATTAATAATAATACCTTTAAATATGTTTTAAAATTAACATAGGAAAGCATGTTTTATAGAGTTAATGAAGTATGAGCTTTAATTAATTTTATGGACGTTAGTAATAGTAATTAAAAATCAGTTACTTTATCTAATCGTAAGGGTTTCATGAAACTAACCTGACAAATGAGTGATTTATGGTTAGTTAGAAATATGAATTTTTTAAATTAGTTAAAATTAACATAGGAAAGCATGTTTTATAAAGTTAATGAAGTATGAGCTTTAATTAATTTTATGGACGTTAGTTATAGTAATTCAAAATCAGTTACTTTATCTAATCGTAAGGGTTTCATGAAACTAACCTGACAAATGAGTGATTTATGGTTAGTTAGAAATATGAATTTTTTAAATTAGTTAAAATTAACATAGGAAAGCATATTTTATAGAGTTAATGAAGTATGAGCTTTAATGAATTATATGGAAGTTAATTATGAAATATGTAATTTTTTGAGAATAACTTAAGAATATATTGTTTAATAAGTAATTAATAATATAAATTTTCATTATGAAATAAAATTAACATATTAATGCACGTTTTATATTGATTATCAAGTATGAGCTTAAATGAATTTTACGGACGTTAGTTAAGGTAATTGAAAATCAGTTATTAATCTAATCGTTAGGGATTCCTGAAACTAACCTGACAATTGAGTGTTTTATAAGTAATTAATAATAATAACTTTAAATATGTTTTAAAATTAACATAGGAAAGCATGTTTTATAGAGTTAATGAAGTATGAGCTTTAATGAATTTTATGGAAGTTAATTATGAAATATATAATTCTTTGAGAATAACTTAAAAATACAGTGTTTTATAAGTAAATAATAATATACATTTTCAATATGAAGTAAAATTAACATATGAAAGCATGTTTTACATTGTTTATGAACTACGAGCTTATATGAATTATGTAAGTTAGTTATGGTATTTTATAATCAGTTACTTAATCTAATCGTAAGGGTTTCATGAAACTAACCTGACAAATGAGTGCTTTATAGTTAGTTAGAACTATGAAATTTTAATATGAGTTAAAATTAACAGATGAAAGTATGTTATATTATGTTTTTGAAGAATGAGCTTTAATGAATTTTAAGGACGTTAGTTACGGCAATTGAAAATCAGTTATTAATCTAATCGTTAGGGATTCCTGAAACTAACCTGACAATTGAGTGTTTTATAAGTAATTAATAATAATAACTTTAAATATGTTTTAAAATTAACATAGGAAAGCATGTTTTATAGAGTTAATGAAGTATGAGCTTTAATGAATTTTATGGAAGTTAATTATGAAATATATAATTCTTTGAGAATAACTTAAAAATACAGTGTTTTATAAGTAAATAATAATATACATTTTCAATATGAAGTAAAATTAACATATGAAAGCATGTTTTACATTGTTTATGAACTACGAGCTTATATGAATTATGTAAGTTAGTTATGGTATTTTATAATCAGTTACTTAATCTAATCGTAAGGGTTTCATGAAACTAACCTGACAAATGAGTGCTTTATAGTTAGTTAGAACTATGAAATTTTAATATGAGTTAAAATTAACAGATGAAAGTATGTTATATTATGTTTTTGAAGAATGAGCTTTAATGAATTTTACGGACGTTAGTTACGACAATTGAAAATCAGTTATTAATCTAATCGTTAGGGTTTCATGAAACTAACCTGACAAATGAGTGTTTTATAAGTAATTAATAATAATACCTTTAAATATGTTTTAAAATTAACATAGGAAAGCATGTTTTATAGAGTTAATGAAGTATGAGCTTTAATTAATTTTATGGACGTTAGTAATAGTAATTAAAAATCAGTTACTTTATCTAATCGTAAGGGTTTCATGAAACTAACCTGACAAATGAGTGATTTATGGTTAGTTAGAAATATGAATTTTTTAAATTAGTTAAAATTAACATAGGAAAGCATGTTTTATAAAGTTAATGAAGTATGAGCTTTAATTAATTTTATGGACGTTAGTTATAGTAATTCAAAATCAGTTACTTTATCTAATCGTAAGGGTTTCATGAAACTAACCTGACAAATGAGTGATTTATGGTTAGTTAGAAATATGAATTTTTTAAATTAGTTAAAATTAACATAGGAAAGCATATTTTATAGAGTTAATGAAGTATGAGCTTTAATGAATTATATGGAAGTTAATTATGAAATATGTAATTTTTTGAGAATAACTTAAGAATATATTGTTTAATAAGTAATTAATAATATAAATTTTCATTATGAAATAAAATTAACATATTAATGCACGTTTTATATTGATTATCAAGTATGAGCTTAAATGAATTTTACGGACGTTAGTTAAGGTAATTGAAAATCAGTTATTAATCTAATCGTTAGGGATTCCTGAAACTAACCTGACAATTGAGTGTTTTATAAGTAATTAATAATAATAACTTTAAATATGTTTTAAAATTAACATAGGAAAGCATGTTTTATAGAGTTAATGAAGTATGAGCTTTAATGAATTTTATGGAAGTTAATTATGAAATATATAATTCTTTGAGAATAACTTAAAAATACAGTGTTTTATAAGTAAATAATAATATACATTTTCAATATGAAGTAAAATTAACATATGAAAGCATGTTTTACATTGTTTATGAACTACGAGCTTATATGAATTATGTAAGTTAGTTATGGTATTTTATAATCAGTTACTTAATCTAATCGTAAGGGTTTCATGAAACTAACCTGACAAATGAGTGCTTTATAGTTAGTTAGAACTATGAAATTTTAATATGAGTTAAAATTAACAGATGAAAGTATGTTATATTATGTTTTTGAAGAATGAGCTTTAATGAATTTTAAGGACGTTAGTTACGGCAATTGAAAATCAGTTATTAATCTAATCGTTAGGGATTCCTGAAACTAACCTGACAATTGAGTGTTTTATAAGTAATTAATAATAATAACTTTAAATATGTTTTAAAATTAACATAGGAAAGCATGTTTTATAGAGTTAATGAAGTATGAGCTTTAATGAATTTTATGGAAGTTAATTATGAAATATATAATTCTTTGAGAATAACTTAAAAATACAGTGTTTTATAAGTAAATAATAATATACATTTTCAATATGAAGTAAAATTAACATATGAAAGCATGTTTTACATTGTTTATGAACTACGAGCTTATATGAATTATGTAAGTTAGTTATGGTATTTTATAATCAGTTACTTAATCTAATCGTAAGGGTTTCATGAAACTAACCTGACAAATGAGTGCTTTATAGTTAGTTAGAACTATGAAATTTTAATATGAGTTAAAATTAACAGATGAAAGTATGTTATATTATGTTTTTGAAGAATGAGCTTTAATGAATTTTACGGACGTTAGTTACGACAATTGAAAATCAGTTATTAATCTAATCGTTAGGGTTTCATGAAACTAACCTGACAAATGAGTGTTTTATAAGTAATTAATAATAATACCTTTAAATATGTTTTAAAATTAACATAGGAAAGCATGTTTTATAGAGTTAATGAAGTATGAGCTTTAATGAATTTTATGGAAGTTAATTATGAAATATATAATTCTTTGAGAATAACTTAAAAATACAGTGTTTTATAAGTAAATAATAATATACATTTTCAATATGAAGTAAAATTAACATATGAAAGCATGTTTTACATTGTTTATGAACTACGAGCTTATATGAATTATGTAAGTTAGTTATGGTATTTTATAATCAGTTACTTAATCTAATCGTAAGGGTTTCATGAAACTAACCTGACAAATGAGTGCTTTATAGTTAGTTAGAACTATGAAATTTTAATATGAGTTAAAATTAACAGATGAAAGTATGTTATTTTATGTTTTTGAAGAATGAGCTTTAATGAATTTTACGGACGTTAGTTACGGCAATTGAAAATCAGTTATTAATCTAATCGTTAGGGTTTCATGAAACTAACCTGACAAATGAGTGTTTTATAAGTAATTAATAATAATACCTTTAAATATGTTTTAAAATTAACATAGGAAAGCATGTTTTATAGAGTTAATGAAGTATGAGCTTTAATTAATTTTATGGACGTTAGTTATAGTAATTAAAAATCAGTTACATTATCTAATCGTAAGGGTTTCATGAAACTAACCTGACAAATGAGTGATTTATGGTTAGTTAGAAATATGAATTTTTTAAATTAGTTAAAATTAACATAGGAAAGCATGTTTTATAGAGTTAATGAAGTATTAGCTTTAATGAATTATATGGAAGTTAATTATGAAATATGTAATTTTTTGAGAATAACTTAAGAATATATTGTTTAATAAGTAATTAATAATATAAATTTTCATTATGAAATAAAATTAACATATTAATGCACGTTTTATATTGATTATCATGTATGAGCTTAAATTAATTTTACGGACGTTAGTTAAGGTAATTGAAAATCAGAAACTATATCTAATCGTAAGGGTTTCATGAAACTAACCTGACAAATGAGTGTTTTATAAGTGATTAATAATAATACCTTTAAATATGTTTTAAAATTAACATAGGAAAGCATGTTTTATAGAGTTAATGAAGTATGAGCTTTAATTATTTTTATAGACGTTAGTTATAGTAATTAAAAATCAGTTATTAATCTAATCGTAAGGGTTTCATGAAACTAACCTGACAAATGAATGTTTTATAAGTAATTAATAATAATACCTTTAAATATGTTTTAAAATTAACATAGGAAAACATGTATTATAGAGTTAATGAAGTATGAGCTTTAATGAATTATATGGAAGTTAATTATGAAATATGTAATTTTTTGAGAATAACTTAAGAATATATTGTTTAATAAGTAATTAATAATATAAATTTTCATTATGAAATAAGATTAACATATTAATGCAGGTTTTATATTGATTATCAAGTATGAGCTTAAATGAATTTTACGGACGTTAGTTAAGGTAATTGAAAATCAGTTATTAATCTAATCGTTAGGGATTCCTGAAACTAACCTGACAATTGAGTGTTTTATAAGTAATTAATAATAATAACTTTAAATATGTTTTAAAATTAACATAGGAAAGCATGTTTTATAGAGTTAATGAACTATGAGCTTTAATGAATTTTATGGAAGTTAATTATGAAATATATAATTCTTTGAGAATAACTTAAAAATACAGTGTTTTATAAGTAAATAATAATATACATTTTCAATATGAAGTAAAATTAACATATGAAAGCATGTTTTACATTGTTTATGAACTACGAGCTTATATGAATTATGTAAGTTAGTTATGGTATTTTATAATCAGTTACTTAATCTAATCGTAAGGGTTTCATGAAACTAACCTGACAAATGAGTGCTTTATAGTTAGTTAGAACTATGAAATTTTAATATGAGTTAAAATTAACAGATGAAAGTATGTTATATTATGTTTTTGAAGAATGAGCTTTAATGAATTTTACGGACGTTAGTTACGACAATTGAAAATCAGTTATTAATCTAATCGTTAGGGTTTCATGAAACTAACCTGACAAATGAGTGTTTTATAAGTAATTAATAATAATACCTTTAAATATGTTTTAAAATTAACATAGGAAAGCATGTTTTATAGAGTTAATGAAGTATGAGCTTTAATTAATTTTATGGACGTTAGTAATAGTAATTGAAAATCAGTTACTTTATCTAATCGTAAGGGTTTCATGAAACTAACCTGACAAATGAGTGATTTATGGTTAGTTAGAAATATGAATTTTTTAAATTAGTTAAAATTAACATAGGAAAGCATGTTTTATAAAGTTAATGAAGTATGAGCTTTAATTAATTTTATGGACGTTAGTTATAGTAATTCAAAATCAGTTACTTTATCTAATCGTAAGGGTTTCATGAAACTAACCTGACAAATGAGTGATTTATGGTTAGTTAGAAATATGAATTTTTTAAATTAGTTAAAATTAACATAGGAAAGCATATTTTATAGAGTTAATGAAGTATGAGCTTTAATGAATTATATGGAAGTTAATTATGAAATATGTAATTTTTTGAGAATAACTTAAGAATATATTGTTTAATAAGTAATTAATAATATAAATTTTCATTATGAAATAAAATTAACATATTAATGCACGTTTTATATTGATTATCAAGTATGAGCTTAAATGAATTTTACGGACGTTAGTTAAGGTAATTGAAAATCAGTTATTAATCTAATCGTTAGGGATTCCTGAAACTAACCTGACAATTGAGTGTTTTATAAGTAATTAATAATAATAACTTTAAATATGTTTTAAAATTAACATAGGAAAGCATGTTTTATAGAGTTAATGAAGTATGAGCTTTAATGAATTTTATGGAAGTTAATTATGAAATATATAATTCTTTGAGAATAACTTAAAAATACAGTGTTTTATAAGTAAATAATAATATACATTTTCAATATAAAGTAAAATTAACATATGAAAGCATGTTTTACATTGTTTATGAACTACGAGCTTATATGAATTATGTAAGTTAGTTATGGTATTTTATAATCAGTTACTTAATCTAATCGTAAGGGTTTCATGAAACTAACCTGACAAATGAGTGCTTTATAGTTAGTTAGAACTATGAAATTTTAATATGAGTTAAAATTAACAGATGAAAGTATGTTATATTATGTTTTTGAAGAATGAGCTTTAATGAATTTTAAGGACGTTAGTTACGGCAATTGAAAATCAGTTATTAATCTAATCGTTAGGGATTCCTGAAACTAACCTGACAATTGAGTGTTTTATAAGTAATTAATAATAATAACTTTAAATATGTTTTAAAATTAACATAGGAAAGCATGTTTTATAGAGTTAATGAAGTATGAGCTTTAATGAATTTTATGGACGTTAGTTATAGTAATTAAAAATCAGTTACATTATCTAATCGTAAGGGTTTCATGAAACTAACCTGACAAATGAGTGATTTATGGTTAGTTAGAAATATGAATTTTTTAAATTAGTTAAAATTAACATAGGAAAGCATGTTTTATAGAGTTAATGAAGTATTAGCTTTAATGAATTATATGGATGTTAATTATGAAATATGTAATTTTTTGAGAATAACTTAAGAATATATTGTTTAATAAGTAATTAATAATATAAATTTTCATTATGAAATAAAATTAACATATTAATGCACGTTTTATATTGATTATCATGTATGAGCTTAAATTAATTTTACGGACGTTAGTTAAGGTAATTGAAAATCAGAAACTATATCTAATCGTAAGGGTTTCATGAAACTAACCTGACAAATGAGTGTTTTATAAGTGATTAATAATAATACCTTTAAATATGTTTTAAAATTAACATAGGAAAGCATGTTTTATAGAGTTAATGAAGTATGAGCTTTAATTATTTTTATAGACGTTAGTTATAGTAATTAAAAATCAGTTATTAATCTAATCGTAAGGGTTTCATGAAACTAACCTGACAAATGAATGTTTTATAAGTAATTAATAATAATACCTTTAAATATGTTTTAAAATTAACATAGGAAAACATGTATTATAGAGTTAATGAAGTATGAGCTTTAATGAATTATATGGAAGTTAATTATGAAATATGTAATTTTTTGAGAATAACTTAAGAATATATTGTTTAATAAGTAATTAATAATATAAATTTTCATTATGAAATAAGATTAACATATTAATGCAGGTTTTATATTGATTATCAAGTATGAGCTTAAATGAATTTTACGGACGTTAGTTAAGGTAATTGAAAATCAGTTATTAATCTAATCGTTAGGGATTCCTGAAACTAACCTGACAATTGAGTGTTTTATAATTAATTAATAATAATAACTTTAAATATGTTTTAAAATTAACATAGGAAAGCATGTTTTATAGAGTTAATGAACTATGAGCTTTAATGAATTTTATGGAAGTTAATTATGAAATATATAATTCTTTGAGAATAACTTAAAAATACAGTGTTTTATAAGTAAATAATAATATACATTTTCAATATGAAGTAAAATTAACATATGAAAGCATGTTTTACATTGTTTATGAACTACGAGCTTATATGAATTATGTAAGTTAGTTATGGTATTTTATAATCAGTTACTTAATCTAATCGTAAGGGTTTCATGAAACTAACCTGACAAATGAGTGCTTTATAGTTAGTTAGAACTATGAAATTTTAATATGAGTTAAAATTAACAGATGAAAGTATGTTATATTATGTTTTTGAAGAATGAGCTTTAATGAATTTTACGGACGTTAGTTACGACAATTGAAAATCAGTTATTAATCTAATCGTTAGGGTTTCATGAAACTAACCTGACAAATGAGTGTTTTATAAGTAATTAATAATAATACCTTTAAATATGTTTTAAAATTAACATAGGAAAGCATGTTTTATAGAGTTAATGAAGTATGAGCTTTAATTAATTTTATGGACGTTAGTAATAGTAATTAAAAATCAGTTACTTTATCTAATCGTAAGGGTTTCATGAAACTAACCTGACAAATGAGTGATTTATGGTTAGTTAGAAATATGAATTTTTTAAATTAGTTAAAATTAACATAGGAAAGCATGTTTTATAAAGTTAATGAAGTATGAGCTTTAATTAATTTTATGGACGTTAGTTATAGTAATTCAAAATCAGTTACTTTATCTAATCGTAAGGGTTTCATGAAACTAACCTGACAAATGAGTGATTTATGGTTAGTTAGAAATATGAATTTTTTAAATTAGTTAAAATTAACATAGGAAAGCATATTTTATAGAGTTAATGAAGTATGAGCTTTAATGAATTATATGGAAGTTAATTATGAAATATGTAATTTTTTGAGAATAACTTAAGAATATATTGTTTAATAAGTAATTAATAATATAAATTTTCATTATGAAATAAAATTAACATATTAATGCACGTTTTATATTGATTATCAAGTATGAGCTTAAATGAATTTTACGGACGTTAGTTAAGGTAATTGAAAATCAGTTATTAATCTAATCGTTAGGGATTCCTGAAACTAACCTGACAATTGAGTGTTTTATAAGTAATTAATAATAATAACTTTAAATATGTTTTAAAATTAACATAGGAAAGCATGTTTTATAGAGTTAATGAAGTATGAGCTTTAATGAATTTTATGGAAGTTAATTATGAAATATATAATTCTTTGAGAATAACTTAAAAATACAGTGTTTTATAAGTAAATAATAATATACATTTTCAATATAAAGTAAAATTAACATATGAAAGCATGTTTTACATTGTTTATGAACTACGAGCTTATATGAATTATGTAAGTTAGTTATGGTATTTTATAATCAGTTACTTAATCTAATCGTAAGGGTTTCATGAAACTAACCTGACAAATGAGTGCTTTATAGTTAGTTAGAACTATGAAATTTTAATATGAGTTAAAATTAACAGATGAAAGTATGTTATATTATGTTTTTGAAGAATGAGCTTTAATGAATTTTAAGGACGTTAGTTACGGCAATTGAAAATCAGTTATTAATCTAATCGTTAGGGATTCCTGAAACTAACCTGACAATTGAGTGTTTTATAAGTAATTAATAATAATAACTTTAAATATGTTTTAAAATTAACATAGGAAAGCATGTTTTATAGAGTTAATGAAGTATGAGCTTTAATGAATTTTATGGAAGTTAATTATGAAATATATAATTCTTTGAGAATAACTTAAAAATACAGTGTTTTATAAGTAAATAATAATATACATTTTCAATATGAAGTAAAATTAACATATGAAAGCATGTTTTACATTGTTTATGAACTACGAGCTTATATGAATTATGTAAGTTAGTTATGGTATTTTATAATCAGTTACTTAATCTAATCGTAAGGGTTTCATGAAACTAACCTGACAAATGAGTGCTTTATAGTTAGTTAGAACTATGAAAATTTAATATGAGTTAAAATTAACAGATGAAAGTATGTTATTTTATGTTTTTGAAGAATGAGCTTTAATGAATTTTACGGACGTTAGTTACGGCAATTGAAAATCAGTTATTAATCTAATCGTTAGGGTTTCATGAAACTAACCTGACAAATGAGTGTTTTATAAGTAATTAATAATAATACCTTTAAATATGTTTTAAAATTAACATAGGAAAGCATGTTTTATAGAGTTAATGAAGTATGAGCTTTAATTAATTTTATGGACGTTAGTTATAGTAATTAAAAATCAGTTACTTTATCTAATCGTAAGGGTTTTATGAAACTAACCTGACAAATGAGTGATTTATGGTTAGTTAGAAATATGAATTTTTTAAATTAGTTAAAATTAACATAGGAAAGCATGTTTTATAGAGTTAATGAAGTATTAGCTTTAATGAATTATATGGAAGTTAATTATGAAATATGTAATTTTTTGAGAATAACTTAAGAATATATTGTTTAATAAGTAATTAATAATATAAATTTTCATTATGAAATAAAATTAACATATTAATGCACGTTTTATATTGATTATCATGTATGAGCTTAAATTAATTTTACGGACGTTAGTTAAGGTAATTGAAAATCAGAAACTATATCTAATCGTAAGGGTTTCATGAAACTAACCTGACAAATGAGTGTTTTATAAGTGATTAATAATAATACCTTTAAATATGTTTTAAAATTAACATAGGAAAGCATGTTTTATAGAGTTAATGAAGTATGAGCTTTAATTATTTTTATAGACGTTAGTTATAGTAATTAAAAATCAGTTATTAATCTAATCGTAAGGGTTTCATGAAACTAACCTGACAAATGAATGTTTTATAAGTAATTAATAATAATACCTTTAAATATGTTTTAAAATTAACATAGGAAAACATGTATTATAGAGTTAATGAAGTATGAGCTTTAATGAATTATATGGAAGTTAATTATGAAATATGTAATTTTTTGAGAATAACTTAAGAATATATTGTTTAATAAGTAATTAATAATATAAATTTTCATTATGAAATAAGATTAACATATTAATGCAGGTTTTATATTGATTATCAAGTATGAGCTTAAATGAATTTTACGGACGTTAGTTAAGGTAATTGAAAATCAGAAACTATATCTAATCGTAAGGGTTTCATGAAACTAACCTGACAAATAACTGCTTTATAGTTAGTTAGAACTATGAAATTTTAATATGAGTTAAAATTAACAGATGAAAGTATGTTATATTATGTTTTTGAAGAATGAGCATTAATGAATTTTACGGACGTTAGTTACGGCAATTGAAAATCAGTTATTAATCTAATCGTTAGGGTTTCATGAAACTAACCTGACAAATGAGTGTTTTATAAGTAATTAATAATAATAATTTTTAATATAATTTAAAATTAACATAGGAAAGCATGTTGTATAGAGTTAATGAAGTATGAGCTTTAATGAATTTTATGGAAGTTAATTAAAAAATATATAATTCTTTGAAAATAACTTAAAAATGCAGTGTTTTATAAGTAATTAATAATATACATTTTCAATATGAAGTAAAATTAACATATGAAAGCACGTTTGATATTGATTATCAAGTATGAGCTTTAATTAATTTTATAGACGTTAGTTATAGTAATTAAAAATCAGTTATTAATCTAATCGTAAGGGTTTCATGAAACTAACCTGACAAATGAGTGTTTTATAAGTAATTAATAATAATACCTTTAAATATTTTTTAAAATTAACATAGGAAAGCATGTTTTATAGAGTTAATGAAGTATGAGCTTTAATTAATTTTATGGACGTTAGTTATAGTAATTAAAAATCAGTTACTTAGTCTAATTTTTAGGATTACCATGACACTAACTTGAGAAATGAGTGTATTATAAGTATTTAGAAATATGAATTTTTAAAATTAGTTAAATTTAACATATGAAAGCACTTTTTGTATTGTTTATCAAGTATGAGCTTAAATGAATTATTTGTACGTTTGTTAAGGTAATAAAAATCAGTAACTTAATCTTATCGTAAGGGTTTCATGAAACTAACCTGACAAAAGAGTGATTTATAGTTAGTTAGAAATATGAATTTTTAAAATTAGTTAAATTTAACATAGGAAAGCATGTTTTATAGAGTCAATGAAGTATGAGCTTTAATAAATTATATGGAAGTGAATATGAAATATGTAATTTTTTGAATATAACTTAAGAATACAGTGTTTTATAAGTAATGAATAATATACATTTTCAATATGAAGTAAAATTAACATATGAAAGCACGTTTTATATTGATTATCAAGTATGAGCTTAAATGAAATTTACGGACGTTAGTTAAGGTAATTGAAAATCAGAAACTTTATCTAATCGTAAGGGTTTCATGAAACTAACCTGACAAATGAGTGCTTTATAGTTAGTTAGAACTATGAAATTTTAATATGAGTTAAAATTAACAGATGAAAGTATGTTATATTATGTTTTTGAAGAATGAGCTTTAATGAATTTTACGGACGTTAGTTACGGCAATTGAAAATCAGTTATTAATCTAATCGTTAGGGTTTCATGAAACTAACCTGACAAATGAGTGTTTTATAAGTAATTAATTATAATACTTTTAAATATGTTTTAAAATTAACATAGGAAAGCATGTTTTATAGAGTTAATGAAGTATAAGCTTTAATTAATTTTATAGACGTTAGTTATAGTAATTAAAAATCAGTTATTAATCTAATCGTAAGGGTTTCATGAAACTAACCTGACAAATGAGTGTTTTATAAGTAATTAATAATAATACCTTTAAATATGTTTTAAAATTAACATAGGAAAGCATGTTTTATAAAGTTAATGAAGTATGAGCTTTAATTAATTTTATGGACGTTAGTTATAGTAATTAAAAATCAGTTACTTTATCTAATCGTAAGGGTTTCATGAAACTAACCTGACAAATGAGTGATTTATGGTTAGTTAGAAATATGAATTTTTTAAATTAGTTAAAATTAACATAGGAAAGCATGTTTTATAGAGTTAATGAAGTATGAGCTTTAATGAATTATATGGAAGTTAATTATGAAATATGTAATTTTTTGAGAATAACTTAAGAATATATTGTTTAATAAGTAATTAATAATATAAATTTTCATTATGAAATAAAATTAACATATTAATGCACGTTTTATATTGATTATCAAGTATGAGCTTAAATGAATTTTACGGACGTTAGTTAAGGTAATTGAAAATCAGTTATTAATCTAATCGTTAGGGATTCCTGAAACTAACCTGACAATTGAGTGTTTTATAAGTAATTAATAATAATAACTTTAAATATGTTTTAAAATTAACATAGGAAAGCATGTTTTATAGAGTTAATGAACTATGAGCTTTAATGAATTTTATGGAAGTTAATTATGAAATATATAATTCTTTGAGAATAACTTAAAAATACAGTGTTTTATAAGTAAATAATAATATACATTTTCAATATGAAGTAAAATTAACATATGAAAGCATGTTTTACATTGTTTATGAACTACGAGCTTATATGAATTATGTAAGTTAGTTATGGTATTTTATAATCAGTTACTTAATCTAATCGTAAGGGTTTCATGAAACTAACCTGACAAATGAGTGCTTTATAGTTAGTTAGAACTATGAAATTTTAATATGAGTTAAAATTAACAGATGAAAGTATGTTATATTATGTTTTTGAAGAATGAGCTTTAATGAATTTTACGGACGTTAGTTACGACAATTGAAAATCAGTTATTAATCTAATCGTTAGGGTTTCATGAAACTAACCTGACAAATGAGTGTTTTATAAGTAATTAATAATAATACCTTTAAATATGTTTTAAAATTAACATAGGAAAGCATGTTTTATAGAGTTAATGAAGTATGAGCTTTAATTAATTTTATGGACGTTAGTAGTAGTAATTAAAAATCAGTTACTTTATCTAATCGTAAGGGTTTCATGAAACTAACCTGACAAATGAGTGATTTATGGTTAGTTAGAAATATGAATTTTTTAAATTAGTTAAAATTAACATAGGAAAGCATGTTTTATAAAGTTAATGAAGTATGAGCTTTAATTAATTTTATGGACGTTAGTTATAGTAATTCAAAATCAGTTACTTTATCTAATCGTAAGGGTTTCATGAAACTAACCTGACAAATGAGTGATTTATGGTTAGTTAGAAATATGAATTTTTTAAATTAGTTAAAATTAACATAGGAAAGCATATTTTATAGAGTTAATGAAGTATGAGCTTTAATGAATTATATGGAAGTTAATTATGAAATATGTAATTTTTTGAGAATAACTTAAGAATATATTGTTTAATAAGTAATTAATAATATAAATTTTCATTATGAAATAAAATTAACATATTAATGCACGTTTTATATTGATTATCAAGTATGAGCTTAAATGAATTTTACGGACGTTAGTTAAGGTAATTGAAAATCAGTTATTAATCTAATCGTTAGGGATTCCTGAAACTAACCTGACAATTGAGTGTTTTATAAGTAATTAATAATAATAACTTTAAATATGTTTTAAAATTAACATAGGAAAGCATGTTTTATAGAGTTAATGAAGTATGAGCTTTAATGAATTTTATGGAAGTTAATTATGAAATATATAATTCTTTGAGAATAACTTAAAAATACAGTGTTTTATAAGTAAATAATAATATACATTTTCAATATGAAGTAAAATTAACATATGAAAGCATGTTTTACATTGTTTATGAACTACGAGCTTATATGAATTATGTAAGTTAGTTATGGTATTTTATAATCAGTTACTTAATCTAATCGTAAGGGTTTCATGAAACTAACCTGACAAATGAGTGCTTTATAGTTAGTTAGAACTATGAAATTTTAATATGAGTTAAAATTAACAGATGAAAGTATGTTATATTATGTTTTTGAAGAATGAGCTTTAATGAATTTTAAGGACGTTAGTTACGGCAATTGAAAATCAGTTATTAATCTAATCGTTAGGGTTTCATGAAACTAACCTGACAAATGAGTGTTTTATAAGTAATTAATAATAATACCTTTAAATATGTTTAAAATTAACATAGGAAAGCATGTTTTATAGAGTTAATGAAGTATGAGCTTTAATTAATTTTATGGACGTTAGTTATAGTAATTAAAAATCAGTTACTTTATCTAATCGTAAGGGTTTCATGAAACTAACCTGACAAATGAGTGATTTATGGTTAGTTAGAAATATGAATTTTATAAATTAGTTAAAATTAACATAGGAAAGCATGTTTTATAGAGTTAATGAAGTATGAGCTTTAATGAATTATATGGAAGTTAATTATGAAATATGTAATTTTTTGAGAATAACTTAAGAATATATTGTTTAATAAGTAATTAATAATATAAATTTTCATTATGAAATAAAATTACCATATTAATGCACGTTTTATATTGATTATCAAGTATGAGCTTAAATGAATTTTACGGACGTTAGTTAAGGTAATTGAAAATCAGTTATTAATCTAATCGTTAGGGATTCCTGAAACTAACCTGACAATTGAGTGTTTTATAAGTAATTAATAATAATAACTTTAAATATGTTTTAAAATTAACATAGGAAAGCATGTTTTATAGAGTTAATGAAGTATGAGCTTTAATGAATTTTATGGAAGTTAATTATGAAATATATAATTCTTTGAGAATAACTTAAAAATACAGTGTTTTATAAGTAAATAATAATATACATTTTCAATATGAAGTAAAATTAACATATGAAAGCATGTTTTACATTGTTTATGAACTACGAGCTTATATGAATTATGTAAGTTAGTTATGGTATTTTATAATTAGTTACTTAATCTAATCGTAAGGGTTTCATGAAACTAACCTGACAAATGAGTGCTTTATAGTTAGTTAGAACTATGAAATTTTAATATGAGTTAAAATTAACAGATGAAAGTATGTTATATTATGTTTTTGAAGAATGAGCTTTAATGAATTTTAAGGACGTTAGTTACGGCAATTGAAAATCAGTTATTAATCTAATCGTTAGGGTTTCATGAAACTAACCTGACAAATGAGTGTTTTATAAGTAATTAATAATAATACCTTTAAATATGTTTAAAATTAACATAGGAAAGCATGTTTTATAGAGTTAATGAAGTATGAGCTTTAATTAATTTTATGGACGTTAGTTATAGTAATTAAAAATCAGTTACTTTATCTAATCGTAAGGGTTTCATGAAACTAACCTGACAAATGAGTGATTTATGGTTAGTTAGAAATATGAATTTTTTAAATTAGTTAAAATTAACATAGGAAAGCATGTTTTATAGAGTTAATGAAGTATGAGCTTTAATGAATTATATGGAAGTTAATTATGAAATATGTAATTTTTTGAGAATAACTTAAGAATATATTGTTTAATAAGTAATTAATAATATAAATTTTCATTATGAAATAAAATTACCATATTAATGCACGTTTTATATTGATTATCAAGTATGAGCTTAAATGAATTTTACGGACGTTAGTTAAGGTAATTGAAAATCAGTTATTAATCTAATCGTTAGGGATTCCTGAAACTAACCTGACAATTGAGTGTTTTATAAGTAATTAATAATAATAACTTTAAATATGTTTTAAAATTAACATAGGAAAGCATGTTTTATAGAGTTAATGAAGTATGAGCTTTAATGAATTTTATGGAAGTTAATTATGAAATATATAATTCTTTGAGAATAACTTAAAAATACAGTGTTTTATAAGTAAATAATAATATACATTTTCAATATGAAGTAAAATTAACATATGAAAGCACGTTTTATATTGATTATCAAGTATGAGCTTAAATGAAATTTACGGACGTTAGTTAAGGTAATTGAAAATCAGAAACTTTATCTAATCGTAAGGGTTTCATGAAACTAACCTGACAAATGAGTGCTTTATAGTTAGTTAGAACTATGAAATTTTAATATGAGTTAAAATTAACAGATGAAAGTATGTTATATTATGTTTTTGAAGAATGAGCTTTAATGAATTTTACGGACGTTAGTTACGGCAATTGAAAATCAGTTATTAATCTAATCGTTAGGGTTTCATGAAACTAACCTGACAAATGAGTGTTTTATAAGTAATTAATTATAATACTTTTAAATATGTTTTAAAATTAACATAGGAAAGCATGTTTTATAGAGTTAATGAAGTATAAGCTTTAATTAATTTTATAGACGTTAGTTATAGTAATTAAAAATCAGTTATTAATCTAATCGTAAGGGTTTCATGAAACTAACCTGACAAATGAGTGTTTTATAAGTAATTAATAATAATACCTTTAAATATGTTTTAAAATTAACATAGGAAAGCATGTTTTATAAAGTTAATGAAGTATGAGCTTTAATTAATTTTATGGACGTTAGTTATAGTAATTAAAAATCAGTTACTTTATCTAATCGTAAGGGTTTCATGAAACTAACCTGACAAATGAGTGATTTATGGTTAGTTAGAAATATGAATTTTTTAAATTAGTTAAAATTAACATAGGAAAGCATGTTTTATAGAGTTAATGAAGTATGAGCTTTAATGAATTATATGGAAGTTAATTATGAAATATGTAATTTTTTGAGAATAACTTAAGAATATATTGTTTAATAAGTAATTAATAATATAAATTTTCATTATGAAATAAAATTAACATATTAATGCACGTTTTATATTGATTATCAAGTATGAGCTTAAATGAATTTTACGGACGTTAGTTAAGGTAATTGAAAATCAGTTATTAATCTAATCGTTAGGGATTCCTGAAACTAACCTGACAATTGAGTGTTTTATAAGTAATTAATAATAATAACTTTAAATATGTTTTAAAATTAACATAGGAAAGCATGTTTTATAGAGTTAATGAAGTATGAGCTTTAATGAATTTTATGGAAGTTAATTATGAAATATATAATTCTTTGAGAATAACTTAAAAATACAGTGTTTTATAAGTAAATAATAATATACATTTTCAATATGAAGTAAAATTAACATATGAAAGCATGTTTTACATTGTTTATGAACTACGAGCTTATATGAATTATGTAAGTTAGTTATGGTATTTTATAATCAGTTACTTAATCTAATCGTAAGGGTTTCATGAAACTAACCTGACAAATGAGTGCTTTATAGTTAGTTAGAACTATGAAATTTTAATATGAGTTAAAATTAACAGATGAAAGTATGTTATATTATGTTTTTGAAGAATGAGCTTTAATGAATTTTAAGGACGTTAGTTACGGCAATTGAAAATCAGTTATTAATCTAATCGTTAGGGTTTCATGAAACTAACCTGACAAATGAGTGTTTTATAAGTAATTAATAATAATACCTTTAAATATGTTTAAAATTAACATAGGAAAGCATGTTTTATAGAGTTAATGAAGTATGAGCTTTAATTAATTTTATGGACGTTAGTTATAGTAATTAAAAATCAGTTACTTTATCTAATCGTAAGGGTTTCATGAAACTAACCTGACAAATGAGTGATTTATGGTTAGTTAGAAATATGAATTTTATAAATTAGTTAAAATTAACATAGGAAAGCATGTTTTATAGAGTTAATGAAGTATGAGCTTTAATGAATTATATGGAAGTTAATTATGAAATATGTAATTTTTTGAGAATAACTTAAGAATATATTGTTTAATAAGTAATTAATAATATAAATTTTCATTATGAAATAAAATTACCATATTAATGCACGTTTTATATTGATTATCAAGTATGAGCTTAAATGAATTTTACGGACGTTAGTTAAGGTAATTGAAAATCAGTTATTAATCTAATCGTTAGGGATTCCTGAAACTAACCTGACAATTGAGTGTTTTATAAGTAATTAATAATAATAACTTTAAATATGTTTTAAAATTAACATAGGAAAGCATGTTTTATAGAGTTAATGAAGTATGAGCTTTAATGAATTTTATGGAAGTTAATTATGAAATATATAATTCTTTGAGAATAACTTAAAAATACAGTGTTTTATAAGTAAATAATAATATACATTTTCAATATGAAGTAAAATTAACATATGAAAGCATGTTTTACATTGTTTATGAACTACGAGCTTATATGAATTATGTAAGTTAGTTATGGTATTTTATAATTAGTTACTTAATCTAATCGTAAGGGTTTCATGAAACTAACCTGACAAATGAGTGCTTTATAGTTAGTTAGAACTATGAAATTTTAATATGAGTTAAAATTAACAGATGAAAGTATGTTATATTATGTTTTTGAAGAATGAGCTTTAATGAATTTTAAGGACGTTAGTTACGGCAATTGAAAATCAGTTATTAATCTAATCGTTAGGGTTTCATGAAACTAACCTGACAAATGAGTGTTTTATAAGTAATTAATAATAATACCTTTAAATATGTTTAAAATTAACATAGGAAAGCATGTTTTATAGAGTTAATGAAGTATGAGCTTTAATTAATTTTATGGACGTTAGTTATAGTAATTAAAAATCAGTTACTTTATCTAATCGTAAGGGTTTCATGAAACTAACCTGACAAATGAGTGATTTATGGTTAGTTAGAAATATGAATTTTATAAATTAGTTAAAATTAACATAGGAAAGCATGTTTTATAGAGTTAATGAAGTATGAGCTTTAATGAATTATATGGAAGTTAATTATGAAATATGTAATTTTTTGAGAATAACTTAAGAATATATTGTTTAATAAGTAATTAATAATATAAATTTTCATTATGAAATAAAATTACCATATTAATGCACGTTTTATATTGATTATCAAGTATGAGCTTAAATGAATTTTACGGACGTTAGTTAAGGTAATTGAAAATCAGTTATTAATCTAATCGTTAGGGATTCCTGAAACTAACCTGACAATTGAGTGTTTTATAAGTAATTAATAATAATAACTTTAAATATGTTTTAAAATTAACATAGGAAAGCATGTTTTATAGAGTTAATGAAGTATGAGCTTTAATGAATTTTATGGAAGTTAATTATGAAATATATAATTCTTTGAGAATAACTTAAAAATACAGTGTTTTATAAGTAAATAATAATATACATTTTCAATATGAAGTAAAATTAACATATGAAAGCATGTTTTACATTGTTTATGAACTACGAGCTTATATGAATTATGTAAGTTAGTTATGGTATTTTATAATTAGTTACTTAATCTAATCGTAAGGGTTTCATGAAACTAACCTGACAAATGAGTGCTTTATAGTTAGTTAGAACTATGAAATTTTAATATGAGTTAAAATTAACAGATGAAAGTATGTTATATTATGTTTTTGAAGAATGAGCTTTAATGAATTTTAAGGACGTTAGTTACGGCAATTGAAAATCAGTTATTAATCTAATCGTTAGGGTTTCATGAAACTAACCTGACAAATGAGTGTTTTATAAGTAATTAATAATAATACATTTAAATATGTTTAAAATTAACATAGGAAAGCATGTTTTATAGAGTTAATGAAGTATGAGCTTTAATTAATTTTATGGACGTTAGTTATAGTAATTAAAAATCAGTTACTTTATCTAATCGTAAGGGTTTCATGAAACTAACCTGACAAATGAGTGATTTATGGTTAGTTAGAAATATGAATTTTTTAAATTAGTTAAAATTAACATAGGAAAGCATGTTTTATAGAGTTAATGAAGTATGAGCTTTAATGAATTATATGGAAGTTAATTATGAAATATGTAATTTTTTGAGAATAACTTAAGAATATATTGTTTAATAAGTAATTAATAATATAAATTTTCATTATGAAATAAAATTACCATATTAATGCACGTTTTATATTGATTATCAAGTATGAGCTTAAATGAATTTTACGGACGTTAGTTAAGGTAATTGAAAATCAGTTATTAATCTAATCGTTAGGGATTCCTGAAACTAACCTGACAATTGAGTGTTTTATAAGTAATTAATAATAATAACTTTAAATATGTTTTAAAATTAACATAGGAAAGCATGTTTTATAGAGTTAATGAAGTATGAGCTTTAATGAATTTTATGGAAGTTAATTATGAAATATATAATTCTTTGAGAATAACTTAAAAATACAGTGTTTTATAAGTAAATAATAATATACATTTTCAATATGAAGTAAAATTAACATATGAAAGCATGTTTTACATTGTTTATGAACTACGAGCTTATATGAATTATGTAAGTTAGTTATGGTATTTTATAATTAGTTACTTAATCTAATCGTAAGGGTTTCATGAAACTAACCTGACAAATGAGTGCTTTATAGTTAGTTAGAACTATGAAATTTTAATATGAGTTAAAATTAACAGATGAAAGTATGTTATATTATGTTTTTGAAGAATGAGCTTTAATGAATTTTAAGGACGTTAGTTACGGCAATTGAAAATCAGTTATTAATCTAATCGTTAGGGTTTCATGAAACTAACCTGACAAATGAGTGTTTTATAAGTAATTAATAATAATACCTTTAAATATGTTTAAAATTAACATAGGAAAGCATGTTTTATAGAGTTAATGAAGTATGAGCTTTAATTAATTTTATGGACGTTAGTTATAGTAATTAAAAATCAGTTACTTTATCTAATCGTAAGGGTTTCATGAAACTAACCTGACAAATGAGTGATTTATGGTTAGTTAGAAATATGAATTTTTTAAATTAGTTAAAATTAACATAGGAAAGCATGTTTTATAGAGTTAATGAAGTATGAGCTTTAATGAATTATATGGAAGTTAATTATGAAATATGTAATTTTTTGAGAATAACTTAAGAATATATTGTTTAATAAGTAATTAATAATATAAATTTTCATTATGAAATAAAATTACCATATTAATGCACGTTTTATATTGATTATCAAGTATGAGCTTAAATGAATTTTACGGACGTTAGTTAAGGTAATTGAAAATCAGTTATTAATCTAATCGTTAGGGATTCCTGAAACTAACCTGACAATTGAGTGTTTTATAAGTAATTAATAATAATAACTTTAAATATGTTTTAAAATTAACATAGGAAAGCATGTTTTATAGAGTTAATGAAGTATGAGCTTTAATGAATTTTATGGAAGTTAATTATGAAATATATAATTCTTTGAGAATAACTTAAAAATACAGTGTTTTATAAGTAAATAATAATATACATTTTCAATATGAAGTAAAATTAACATATGAAAGCACGTTTTATATTGATTATCAAGTATGAGCTTAAATGAAATTTACGGACGTTAGTTAAGGTAATTGAAAATCAGAAACTTTATCTAATCGTAAGGGTTTCATGAAACTAACCTGACAAATGAGTGCTTTATAGTTAGTTAGAACTATGAAATTTTAATATGAGTTAAAATTAACAGATGAAAGTATGTTATATTATGTTTTTGAAGAATGAGCTTTAATGAATTTTACGGACGTTAGTTACGGCAATTGAAAATCAGTTATTAATCTAATCGTTAGGGTTTCATGAAACTAACCTGACAAATGAGTGTTTTATAAGTAATTAATTATAATACTTTTAAATATGTTTTAAAATTAACATAGGAAAGCATGTTTTATAGAGTTAATGAAGTATAAGCTTTAATTAATTTTATAGACGTTAGTTATAGTAATTAAAAATCAGTTATTAATCTAATCGTAAGGGTTTCATGAAACTAACCTGACAAATGAGTGTTTTATAAGTAATTAATAATAATACCTTTAAATATGTTTTAAAATTAACATAGGAAAGCATGTTTTATAAAGTTAATGAAGTATGAGCTTTAATTAATTTTATGGACGTTAGTTATAGTAATTAAAAATCAGTTACTTTATCTAATCGTAAGGGTTTCATGAAACTAACCTGACAAATGAGTGATTTATGGTTAGTTAGAAATATGAATTTTTTAAATTAGTTAAAATTAACATAGGAAAGCATGTTTTATAGAGTTAATGAAGTATGAGCTTTAATGAATTATATGGAAGTTAATTATGAAATATGTAATTTTTTGAGAATAACTTAAGAATATATTGTTTAATAAGTAATTAATAATATAAATTTTCATTATGAAATAAAATTAACATATTAATGCACGTTTTATATTGATTATCAAGTATGAGCTTAAATGAATTTTACGGACGTTAGTTAAGGTAATTGAAAATCAGTTATTAATCTAATCGTTAGGGATTCCTGAAACTAACCTGACAATTGAGTGTTTTATAAGTAATTAATAATAATAACTTTAAATATGTTTTAAAATTAACATAGGAAAGCATGTTTTATAGAGTTAATGAAGTATGAGCTTTAATGAATTTTATGGAAGTTAATTATGAAATATATAATTCTTTGAGAATAACTTAAAAATACAGTGTTTTATAAGTAAATAATAATATACATTTTCAATATGAAGTAAAATTAACATATGAAAGCATGTTTTACATTGTTTATGAACTACGAGCTTATATGAATTATGTAAGTTAGTTATGGTATTTTATAATCAGTTACTTAATCTAATCGTAAGGGTTTCATGAAACTAACCTGACAAATGAGTGCTTTATAGTTAGTTAGAACTATGAAATTTTAATATGAGTTAAAATTAACAGATGAAAGTATGTTATATTATGTTTTTGAAGAATGAGCTTTAATGAATTTTAAGGACGTTAGTTACGGCAATTGAAAATCAGTTATTAATCTAATCGTTAGGGTTTCATGAAACTAACCTGACAAATGAGTGTTTTATAAGTAATTAATAATAATACCTTTAAATATGTTTAAAATTAACATAGGAAAGCATGTTTTATAGAGTTAATGAAGTATGAGCTTTAATTAATTTTATGGACGTTAGTTATAGTAATTAAAAATCAGTTACTTTATCTAATCGTAAGGGTTTCATGAAACTAACCTGACAAATGAGTGATTTATGGTTAGTTAGAAATATGAATTTTATAAATTAGTTAAAATTAACATAGGAAAGCATGTTTTATAGAGTTAATGAAGTATGAGCTTTAATGAATTATATGGAAGTTAATTATGAAATATGTAATTTTTTGAGAATAACTTAAGAATATATTGTTTAATAAGTAATTAATAATATAAATTTTCATTATGAAATAAAATTACCATATTAATGCACGTTTTATATTGATTATCAAGTATGAGCTTAAATGAATTTTACGGACGTTAGTTAAGGTAATTGAAAATCAGTTATTAATCTAATCGTTAGGGATTCCTGAAACTAACCTGACAATTGAGTGTTTTATAAGTAATTAATAATAATAACTTTAAATATGTTTTAAAATTAACATAGGAAAGCATGTTTTATAGAGTTAATGAAGTATGAGCTTTAATGAATTTTATGGAAGTTAATTATGAAATATATAATTCTTTGAGAATAACTTAAAAATACAGTGTTTTATAAGTAAATAATAATATACATTTTCAATATGAAGTAAAATTAACATATGAAAGCATGTTTTACATTGTTTATGAACTACGAGCTTATATGAATTATGTAAGTTAGTTATGGTATTTTATAATTAGTTACTTAATCTAATCGTAAGGGTTTCATGAAACTAACCTGACAAATGAGTGCTTTATAGTTAGTTAGAACTATGAAATTTTAATATGAGTTAAAATTAACAGATGAAAGTATGTTATATTATGTTTTTGAAGAATGAGCTTTAATGAATTTTAAGGACGTTAGTTACGGCAATTGAAAATCAGTTATTAATCTAATCGTTAGGGTTTCATGAAACTAACCTGACAAATGAGTGTTTTATAAGTAATTAATAATAATACCTTTAAATATGTTTAAAATTAACATAGGAAAGCATGTTTTATAGAGTTAATGAAGTATGAGCTTTAATTAATTTTATGGACGTTAGTTATAGTAATTAAAAATCAGTTACTTTATCTAATCGTAAGGGTTTCATGAAACTAACCTGACAAATGAGTGATTTATGGTTAGTTAGAAATATGAATTTTTTAAATTAGTTAAAATTAACATAGGAAAGCATGTTTTATAGAGTTAATGAAGTATGAGCTTTAATGAATTATATGGAAGTTAATTATGAAATATGTAATTTTTTGAGAATAACTTAAGAATATATTGTTTAATAAGTAATTAATAATATAAATTTTCATTATGAAATAAAATTACCATATTAATGCACGTTTTATATTGATTATCAAGTATGAGCTTAAATGAATTTTACGGACGTTAGTTAAGGTAATTGAAAATCAGTTATTAATCTAATCGTTAGGGATTCCTGAAACTAACCTGACAATTGAGTGTTTTATAAGTAATTAATAATAATAACTTTAAATATGTTTTAAAATTAACATAGGAAAGCATGTTTTATAGAGTTAATGAAGTATGAGCTTTAATGAATTTTATGGAAGTTAATTATGAAATATATAATTCTTTGAGAATAACTTAAAAATACAGTGTTTTATAAGTAAATAATAATATACATTTTCAATATGAAGTAAAATTAACATATGAAAGCACGTTTTATATTGATTATCAAGTATGAGCTTAAATGAAATTTACGGACGTTAGTTAAGGTAATTGAAAATCAGAAACTTTATCTAATCGTAAGGGTTTCATGAAACTAACCTGACAAATGAGTGCTTTATAGTTAGTTAGAACTATGAAATTTTAATATGAGTTAAAATTAACAGATGAAAGTATGTTATATTATGTTTTTGAAGAATGAGCTTTAATGAATTTTACGGACGTTAGTTACGGCAATTGAAAATCAGTTATTAATCTAATCGTTAGGGTTTCATGAAACTAACCTGACAAATGAGTGTTTTATAAGTAATTAATTATAATACTTTTAAATATGTTTTAAAATTAACATAGGAAAGCATGTTTTATAGAGTTAATGAAGTATAAGCTTTAATTAATTTTATAGACGTTAGTTATAGTAATTAAAAATCAGTTATTAATCTAATCGTAAGGGTTTCATGAAACTAACCTGACAAATGAGTGTTTTATAAGTAATTAATAATAATACCTTTAAATATGTTTAAAATTAACATAGGAAAGCATGTTTTATAGAGTTAATGAAGTATGAGCTTTAATTAATTTTATGGACGTTAGTAATAGTAATTAAAAATCAGTTACTTTATCTAATCGTAAGGGTTTCATGAAACTAACCTGACAAATGAGTGATTTATGGTTAGTTAGAAATATGAATTTTTTAAATTAGTTAAAATTAACATAGGAAAGCATGTTTTATAAAGTTAATGAAGTATGAGCTTTAATTAATTTTATGGACGTTAGTTATAGTAATTCAAAATCAGTTACTTTATCTAATCGTAAGGGTTTCATGAAACTAACCTGACAAATGAGTGATTTATGGTTAGTTAGAAATATGAATTTTTTAAATTAGTTAAAATTAACATAGGAAAGCATATTTTATAGAGTTAATGAAGTATGAGCTTTAATGAATTATATGGAAGTTAATTATGAAATATGTAATTTTTTGAGAATAACTTAAGAATATATTGTTTAATAAGTAATTAATAATATAAATTTTCATTATGAAATAAAATTAACATATTAATGCACGTTTTATATTGATTATCAAGTATGAGCTTAAATGTATTTTACGGACGTTAGTTAAGGTAATTGAAAATCAGTTATTAATCTAATCGTTAGGGATTCCTGAAACTAACCTGACAATTGAGTGTTTTATAAGTAATTAATAATAATAACTTTAAATATGTTTTAAAATTAACATAGGAAAGCATGTTTTATAGAGTTAATGAAGTATGAGCTTTAATGAATTTTATGGAAGTTAATTATGAAATATATAATTCTTTGAGAATAACTT
Source organism: Rhopalosiphum padi (assembly GCF_020882245.1). NCBI lineage: Eukaryota > Metazoa > Arthropoda > Insecta > Hemiptera > Aphididae > Rhopalosiphum > Rhopalosiphum padi. The sequence goes on along the minus strand of NW_026869996.1, from coordinate 1,149,965 downwards.
AAAAATACAGTGTTTTATAAGTAAATAATAATATACATTTTCAATATGAAGTAAAATTAACATATGAAAGCATGTTTTACATTGTTTATGAACTACGAGCTTATATGAATTATGTAAGTTAGTTATGGTATTTTATAATCAGTTACTTAATCTAATCGTAAGGGTTTCATGAAACTAACCTGACAAATGAGTGCTTTATAGTTAGTTAGAACTATGAAATTTTAATATGAGTTAAAATTAACAGATGAAAGTATGTTATATTATGTTTTTGAAGAATGAGCTTTAATGAATTTTAAGGACGTTAGTTACGGCAATTGAAAATCAGTTATTAATCTAATCGTTAGGGTTTCATGAAACTAACCTGACAAATGAGTGTTTTATAAGTAATTAATAATAATACCTTTAAATATGTTTAAAATTAACATAGGAAAGCATGTTTTATAGAGTTAATGAAGTATGAGCTTTAATTAATTTTATGGACGTTAGTTATAGTAATTAAAAATCAGTTACTTTATCTAATCGTAAGGGTTTCATGAAACTAACCTGACAAATGAGTGATTTATGGTTAGTTAGAAATATGAATTTTTTAAATTAGTTAAAATTAACATAGGAAAGCATGTTTTATAGAGTTAATGAAGTATGAGCTTTAATGAATTATATGGAAGTTAATTATGAAATATGTAATTTTTTGAGAATAACTTAAGAATATATTGTTTAATAAGTAATTAATAATATAAATTTTCATTATGAAATAAAATTAACATATTAATGCACGTTTTATATTGATTATCAAGTATGAGCTTAAATGAATTTTACGGACGTTAGTTAAGGTAATTGAAAATCAGTTATTAATCTAATCGTTAGGGATTCCTGAAACTAACCTGACAATTGAGTGTTTTATAAGTAATTAATAATAATAACTTTAAATATGTTTTAAAATTAACATAGGAAAGCATGTTTTATAGAGTTAATGAAGTATGAGCTTTAATGAATTTTATGGAAGTTAATTATGAAATATATAATTCTTTGAGAATAACTTAAAAATACAGTGTTTTATAAGTAAATAATAATATACATTTTCAATATGAAGTAAAATTAACATATGAAAGCATGTTTTACATTGTTTATGAACTACGAGCTTATATGAATTATGTAAGTTAGTTATGGTATTTTATAATCAGTTACTTAATCTAATCGTAAGGGTTTCATGAAACTAACCTGACAAATGAGTGCTTTATAGTTAGTTAGAACTATGAAATTTTAATATGAGTTAAAATTAACAGATGAAAGTATGTTATATTATGTTTTTGAAGAATGAGCTTTAATGAATTTTACGGACGTTAGTTACGGCAATTGAAAATCAGTTATTAATCTAATCGTTAGGGTTTCATGAAACTAACCTGACAAATGAGTGTTTTATAAGTAATTAATTATAATACATTTAAATATGTTTTAAAATTAACATAGGAAAGCATGTTTTATAGAGTTAATGAAGTATGAGCTTTAATTAATTTTATAGACGTTAGTTATAGTAATTAAAAATCAGTTATTAATCTAATCGTAAGGGTTTCATGAAACTAACCTGACAAATGAGTGATTTATGGTTAGTTAGAAATATGAATTTTTTAATTTAGTTAAAATTAACATAGGAAAGCATGTTTTATAGAGTTAATGAAGTATTAGCTTTAATGAATTATATCGAAGTTAATTATGAAATATGTAATTTTTTGAGAATAACTTAAGAATATATTGTTTAATAAGTAATTAATAATATAAATTTTCATTATGAAATTAAATTAACATATTAATGCACGTTTTATATTGATTATCAAGTATGAGTTTAAATTAATTTTACGGACGTTAGTTAAGGTAATTGAAAATCAGAAATTATATCTAATCGTAAGGGTTTCATGAAAATAACCTGAGAAATAAGTGTTTTATAAGTAATTAATATTATAAATTTTAAATATGAGTTAAAATAACATAGGAAAGCATGTTTTATAAAGTTAATGATGTATGAGCTTTAATGAATTATATGGAAGTTAATTATGAAATACGTAATTTTTTGAGTATAACTTAAGTATATATTGTTTAATAAGTAATTAATAATATAAATTTTTTATATGAAGTAAAATTAACATTTGAAAGCATGTTTTATAGAGTTAATGAAGTATGAGCTTTAATGAATTTTATGGAAGTTAATTATGAAATATGTAATTTTTTGAGAATAACTTAAGAATATATTGTTTAATAAGTAATTAATAATATAAATTTTCATTATGAAATAAAATTAACATATTAATGCACGTTTTATATTGATTATCAAGTATGAGCTTAAATGAATTTTACGGACGTTAGTTAAGGTAATTGAAAATCACTTATTAATCTAATCGTAAGGGTTTCATGAAACTAACCTAACAAATGAGTGTTTTATAAGTTATTAATGATAATACTTTTCAATATGTTTTAAAATTAACATAGGAAAGCATGTTTTATAGAGTTAATGAAGTATGAGCTTTAATTAATTTTATGGACGTTAGTTATAGTAATTAAAAATCAGTTACTTTATCTAATCGTAAGGGTTTCATGAAACTAACCTGACAAATGAGTGATTTATGGTTAGTTAGAAATATGAATTTTTTAATTTAGTTAAAATTAACATAGGAAAGCATGTTTTATAGAGTTAATGAAGTATTAGCTTTAATGAATTATATCGAAGTTAATTATGAAATATGTAATTTTTTGAGAATAACTTAAGAATATATTGTTTAATAAGTAATTAATAATATAAATTTTCATTATGAAATAAAATTAACATATTAATGCACGTTTTATATTGATTATCAAGTATGAGTTTAAATTAATTTTACGGACGTTAGTTAAGGTAATTGAAAATCAGAAATTATATCTAATCGTAAGGGTTTCATGAAAATAACCTGAGAAATAAGTGTTTTATAAGTAATTAATATTATAAATTTTAAATATGAGTTAAAATAACATAGGAAAGCATGTTTTATAAAGTTAATGATGTATGAGCTTTAATGAATTATATGGAAGTTAATTATGAAATACGTAATTTTTTGAGTATAACTTAAGTATATATTGTTTAATAAGTAATTAATAATATAAATTTTTTATATGAAGTAAAATTAACATTTGAAAGCATGTTTTATAGAGTTAATGAAGTATGAGCTTTAATGAATTTTATGGAAGTTAATTATGAAATATGTAATTTTTTGAGAATAACTTAAGAATATATTGTTTAATAAGTAATTAATAATATAAATTTTCATTATGAAATAAAATTAACATATTAATGCACGTTTTATATTGATTATCAAGTATGAGCTTAAATGAATTTTACGGACGTTAGTTAAGGTAATTGAAAATCACTTATTAATCTAATCGTAAGGGTTTCATGAAACTAACCTAACAAATGAGTGTTTTATAAGTTATTAATGATAATACTTTTAAATATGTTTTAAAATTAACATAGGAAAGCATGTTTTATAGAGTTAATGAAGTATGAGCTTTAATTAATTTTATAGACGTTACTACGTTAGTTATAGTAATTAAAAATCAGTTATTAATCTAATCGTAAGGGTTTCATGAAACTAACCTGACAAATGAGTGTTTTATAAGTAATTAATAATAATACCTTTAAATATGTTTTAAAATTAACATAGGAAAGCATGTTTTATAGAGTTAATGAAGTATGAGCTTTAATTAATTTTATAGACGTTAGTTATAGTAATTAAAAATCAGTTATTAATCTAATCGTAAGGGTTTCATGAAACTAACCTGACAAATGAGTGATTTATGGTTAGTTAGAAATATGAATTTTTTAAATTAGTTAAAATTAACATAGGAAAGCATGTTTTATAGAGTGAATGAAGTATTAGCTTTAATGAATTATATCGAAGTTAATTATGAAATATGTAATTTTTTGAGAATAACTTAAGAATATATTGTTTAATAAGTAATTAATAATATAAATTTTCATTATGAAATAAAATTAACATATTAATGCACGTTTTATATTGATTATCATGTATGAGTTTAAATTAATTTTACAGACGTTAGTTAAGGTAATTGAAAATCAGAAATTATATCTAATCGTAAGGGTTTCATGAAACTAACCTGACAAATAACTGCTTTATTGTTAGTTAGAAATATGAAATTTTAATATGAGTTAAAATTAACAGATGAAAGTATGTTATATTATGTTTTTGAAGAATGAGCTTTAATGAATTTTACGGACGTTAGTTACGGCAATTGAAAATCAGTTATTAATCTAATCGTAGGGGTTTCATGAAACTAACCTAAGAAATGAGTGTTTTATAAGTTATTAAAAATAAATACTTTTAAATATGTTTTAAAATTAACATAGGAGAGCATGTTTTATAGAGTTAATGAAGTATGAGCTTTAATTAATTTTATGGAAGTTAGTTATGGTATTTAATAATCAGTTAGTTAATCTAATCGTAAGGGTTTCATGAAACTAACCTGAGAAATAAGTGTTTTATAAGTAATTAATATTATAAATTTTAAATATGAGTTAAAATAACATAGGAAAGCATGTTTTATAAAGTTAATGATGTATGAGCTTTAATTAATTTTATAGACGTTAGTTATAGTAATTAAAAATCAGTTATTAATCTAATCGTAAGGGTTTCATGAAACTAACCTGACAAATGAGTGTTTTATAAGTAATTAATAATAATACCTTTAAATATGTTTTAAAATTAACATAGGAAAGCATGTTTTATAGAGTTAATGAAGTATGAGCTTTAATTAATTTTATAGACGTTAGTTATAGTAATTAAAAATCAGTTATTAATCTAATCGTAAGGGTTTCATGAAACTAACCTGACAAATGAGTGATTTATGGTTAGTTAGAAATATGAATTTTTTAAATTAGTTAAAATTAACATAGGAAAGCATGTTTTATAGAGTGAATGAAGTATTAGCTTTAATGAATTATATCGAAGTTAATTATGAAATATGTAATTTTTTGAGAATAACTTAAGAATATATTGTTTAATAAGTAATTAATAATATAAATTTTCATTATGAAATAAAATTAACATATTAATGCACGTTTTATATTGATTATCATGTATGAGTTTAAATTAATTTTACAGACGTTAGTTAAGGTAATTGAAAATCAGAAATTATATCTAATCGTAAGGGTTTCATGAAACTAACCTGACAAATAACTGCTTTATTGTTAGTTAGAAATATGAAATTTTAATATGAGTTAAAATTAACAGATGAAAGTATGTTATATTATGTTTTTGAAGAATGAGCTTTAATGAATTTTACGGACGTTAGTTACGGCAATTGAAAATCAGTTATTAATCTAATCGTAGGGGTTTCATGAAACTAACCTAAGAAATGAGTGTTTTATAAGTTATTAAAAATAAATACTTTTAAATATGTTTTAAAATTAACATAGGAGAGCATGTTTTATAGAGTTAATGAAGTATGAGCTTTAATTAATTTTATGGAAGTTAGTTATGGTATTTAATAATCAGTTAGTTAATCTAATCGTAAGGGTTTCATGAAACTAACCTGAGAAATGAGTGTTTTATAAGTTATTATTAATAAATACTTTTAAATATGTTTTAAAATTAACATAGGAGAGCATGCTTTATAGAGTTAATGAAGTATGAGCTTTAATTAATTTTATGGACGTTAGTTATAGTAATTAAAAATCAGTTACTTTATCTAATCGTAAGGGTTTCATGAAACTAACCTAAGAAATGAGTGTTTTATAAGTTAATAAAATAAAATACTTTTAAATATGATTTAAAATTAACATAGGAGAGCATGTTTTATAGAGTTAATGAAGTATGAGCTTTAATTAATTTTATGGAAGTTAGTTATGGTATTTAATAATCAGTTAGTTAATCTAATCGTAAGGGTTTCATGAAACTAACCTGAGAAATAAGTGTTTTATAAGTAATTAATATTATAAATTTTAAATATTAGTTAAAATTAACATAGGAATGCATGTGTTATAGAGTTAATGAAGTATGAGCTTTAATGAATTATATGGAAGTTAATTATGAAATATATAATTTTTTGAGAATAACTTAAGAATATATTGTTTAATAAGTAATTAATAATATAAATTTTCATTATGAAATAAAATTAACATATTAATGCACGTTTTATATTGATTATCAAGTATGAGCTTAAATGAATTTTACGGACGTTAGTTAAGGTAATTGAAAATCAGAAACTATATCTAATCGTAAGGGTTTCATGAAACTAACCTGACAAATAACTGCTTTATAGTTAGTTAGAACTATGAAATTTTAATATGAGTTAAAATTAACAGATGAAAGTATGTTATATTATGTTTTTGAAGAATGAGCTTTAATGAATTTTACGGACGTTAGTTACGGCAATTGAAAATCAGTTATTAATCTAATCGTAAGGGTTTCATGAAACTAACCTAAGAAATGAGTGTTTTATAAGTTATTATTAATAAATACTTTTAAATATGTTTTAAAATTAACATAGGAGAGCATGCTTTATAGAGTTAATGAAGTATGAGCTTTAATGAATTTTACTGACGTTAGTTACGGCAATTGAAAATCAGTTATTAATCTAATCGTAAGGGTTTCATGAAACTAACCTGACAAATGAGTGTTTTATAAGTAAATAATAATATACATTTTCAATATGAAGTAAAATTAACATATGAAAGCATGTTTTACATTGTATATGAACTACGAGCTTAAATGAATTATGTAAGTTAGTTATGGTATTTAATAATCAGTTACTTAATCTAATCGTAAGGGTTTCATGAAACTAACCTGACAATTGAGTGATTTATGGTTAGTTAGAATTATGAATTTTTTAAATTAGTTAAAATTAACATAGGAAAGCATTTTTTATAGAGTTAATGAGGTATGAGCTGTAATGAATTTTACGGACGTTATTTACGGCAATTGAAAATCAGTTATTAATCTAATCGTAAGGGTTTCATGAAACTAACCTGACAAATGACTGATTTATGGTTAGTTAGAAATATGAATTTTTAAAATTAGTTAAAATTAACATAGGAAAGCATGTTTTATAGAGTTAATGAAGTATGAGCTTTAATGAAATTTTCGGACGTTAGTTACGGCAATTGAAAATCAGTTATTAATCTAATCGTAAGGGTTTCATGAAACTAACCTGACAAATGAGTGTTTTATAAGTAATTAATAATAATAATTTTAAATTTGTGTTAAAATTAACATAGGAAATCATGTTTTATAGAGTTAATGAAGTATGAGCTTTAATGAATTTTACGGACGTTAGTTACGGCAATTGAAAATCACTTATTAATCTAATCGTAAGGGTTTCATGAAACTAACCTGAGAAATAAGTGTTTTATAAGTAATTAATAATAATACTTTTAAATATGTTTTAAAATTTACTTAGGAAAGCATGTTTTATAGAGTTAATGAAGTATGAGCTTTAATGAATTTTACGGACGTTATTTACGGCAATTGAAAATCAGTTATTAATCTAATCGTAAGGGTTTCATGAAACTAACCTGACAAATGAGTGGTTTATAAGTAATTAATAATAATAATTTTAAATTTGTGTTAAAATTAACATAGGAAAGCATGTTTTATAGAGTTAATGAAGTATGAGCTTTAATTAATTTTATGGAAGTTAATTATGAAATATGTAATTCTTTGAGAATAACTTAAAAATACAATGTTTTATAAGTAATTAATAATATAAATTTTCAATATGAAGTAAAATTAACATATGAAAGCATGTTTTATATTGTTTATCAAGTATGAGCTTATATGAATTATATGGACGTTAGTTATGGTAATTGAATATCAGTTAATAATCTAATCGTAAGGGTTTCATGAAACTAACCTAAGAAATGAGTGTTTTATAAATTATTAATGATAATACTTTTAAATATGTTTTAAAATTAACATAGGAAAGCATGTTTTATAGAGTTAATGAAGTATGAGCTTTAATGAATTTTACGGACGTTATTTACGGCAATTGAAAATCAGTTATTAATCTAATCGTAAGGGTTTCATGAAACTAACCTAACAAATGAGTGTTTTATAAGTTATTAATGATAATACTTTTAAATATGTTTTAAAATTTACTTAGGAAAGCATGTTTTATAGAGTTAATGAAGTATGAGCTTTAATGAATTTTACTGACGTTAGTTACGGCAATTGAAAATCAGTTATTAATCTAATCGTAAGGGTTTCATGAAACTAACCTGACAAATGAGTGTTTTATAAGTAATTAATAATAATACTTTTAAATATGTTTTAAAATTAACATAGGAGAGCATGTTTTATAGAGTTAATGAAGTATGAGCTTTAATGAATTATATCGAAGTTAATTATGAAATATGTAATTTTTTGAGAATAACTTAAGAATATATTGTTTAATAAGTAATTAATAATATAAATTTTCATTATGAAATAAAATTAACATATTAATGCACGTTTTATATTGATTATCATGTATGAGTTTAAATTAATTTTACAGACGTTAGTTAAGGTAATTGAAAATCAGAAATTATATCTAATCGTAAGGGTTTCATGAAACTAACCTGACAAATAACTGCTTTATTGTTAGTTAGAAATATGAAATTTTAATATGAGTTAAAATTAACAGATGAAAGTATGTTATATTATGTTTTTGAAGAATGAGCTTTAATGAATTTTACGGACGTTAGTTACGGCAATTGAAAATCAGTTATTAATCTAATCGTAGGGGTTTCATGAAACTAACCTAAGAAATGAGTGTTTTATAAGTTATTAAAAATAAATACTTTTAAATATGTTTTAAAATTAACATAGGAGAGCATGTTTTATAGAGTTAATGAAGTATGAGCTTTAATTAATTTTATGGAAGTTAGTTATGGTATTTAATAATCAGTTAGTTAATCTAATCGTAAGGGTTTCATGAAACTAACCTGAGAAATAAGTGTTTTATAAGTAATTAATATTATAAATTTTAAATATTAGTTAAAATTAACATAGGAATGCATGTGTTATAGAGTTAATGAAGTATGAGCTTTAATGAATTATATGGAAGTTAATTATGAAATATATAATTTTTTGAGAATAACTTAAGAATATATTGTTTAATAAGTAATTAATAATATAAATTTTCATTATGAAATAAAATTAACATATTAATGCACGTTTTATATTGATTATCAAGTATGAGCTTAAATGAATTTTACGGACGTTAGTTAAGGTAATTGAAAATCAGAAACTATATCTAATCGTAAGGGTTTCATGAAACTAACCTGACAAATAACTGCTTTATAGTTAGTTAGAACTATGAAATTTTAATATGAGTTAAAATTAACAGATGAAAGTATGTTATATTATGTTTTTGAAGAATGAGCTTTAATGAATTTTACGGACGTTAGTTACGGCAATTGAAAATCAGTTATTAATCTAATCGTAAGGGTTTCATGAAACTAACCTAAGAAATGAGTGTTTTATAAGTTATTATTAATAAATACTTTTAAATATGTTTTAAAATTAACATAGGAGAGCATGCTTTATAGAGTTAATGAAGTATGAGCTTTAATGAATTTTACTGACGTTAGTTACGGCAATTGAAAATCAGTTATTAATCTAATCGTAAGGGTTTCATGAAACTAACCTGACAAATGAGTGTTTTATAAGTAAATAATAATATACATTTTCAATATGAAGTAAAATTAACATATGAAAGCATGTTTTACATTGTATATGAACTACGAGCTTAAATGAATTATGTAAGTTAGTTATGGTATTTAATAATCAGTTACTTAATCTAATCGTAAGGGTTTCATGAAACTAACCTGACAATTGAGTGATTTATGGTTAGTTAGAATTATGAATTTTTTAAATTAGTTAAAATTAACATAGGAAAGCATTTTTTATAGAGTTAATGAGGTATGAGCTGTAATGAATTTTACGGACGTTATTTACGGCAATTGAAAATCAGTTATTAATCTAATCGTAAGGGTTTCATGAAACTAACCTGACAAATGACTGATTTATGGTTAGTTAGAAATATGAATTTTTAAAATTAGTTAAAATTAACATAGGAAAGCATGTTTTATAGAGTTAATGAAGTATGAGCTTTAATGAAATTTTCGGACGTTAGTTACGGCAATTGAAAATCAGTTATTAATCTAATCGTAAGGGTTTCATGAAACTAACCTGACAAATGAGTGTTTTATAAGTAATTAATAATAATAATTTTAAATTTGTGTTAAAATTAACATAGGAAATCATGTTTTATAGAGTTAATGAAGTATGAGCTTTAATGAATTTTACGGACGTTAGTTACGGCAATTGAAAATCACTTATTAATCTAATCGTAAGGGTTTCATGAAACTAACCTGAGAAATAAGTGTTTTATAAGTAATTAATAATAATACTTTTAAATATGTTTTAAAATTTACTTAGGAAAGCATGTTTTATAGAGTTAATGAAGTATGAGCTTTAATGAATTTTACGGACGTTATTTACGGCAATTGAAAATCAGTTATTAATCTAATCGTAAGGGTTTCATGAAACTAACCTGACAAATGAGTGGTTTATAAGTAATTAATAATAATAATTTTAAATTTGTGTTAAAATTAACATAGGAAAGCATGTTTTATAGAGTTAATGAAGTATGAGCTTTAATTAATTTTATGGAAGTTAATTATGAAATATGTAATTCTTTGAGAATAACTTAAAAATACAATGTTTTATAAGTAATTAATAATATAAATTTTCAATATGAAGTAAAATTAACATATGAAAGCATGTTTTATATTGTTTATCAAGTATGAGCTTATATGAATTATATGGACGTTAGTTATGGTAATTGAATATCAGTTAATAATCTAATCGTAAGGGTTTCATGAAACTAACCTAAGAAATGAGTGTTTTATAAATTATTAATGATAATACTTTTAAATATGTTTTAAAATTAACATAGGAAAGCATGTTTTATAGAGTTAATGAAGTATGAGCTTTAATGAATTTTACGGACGTTATTTACGGCAATTGAAAATCAGTTATTAATCTAATCGTAAGGGTTTCATGAAACTAACCTAACAAATGAGTGTTTTATAAGTTATTAATGATAATACTTTTAAATATGTTTTAAAATTTACTTAGGAAAGCATGTTTTATAGAGTTAATGAAGTATGAGCTTTAATGAATTTTACTGACGTTAGTTACGGCAATTGAAAATCAGTTATTAATCTAATCGTAAGGGTTTCATGAAACTAACCTGACAAATGAGTGTTTTATAAGTAATTAATAATAATACTTTTAAATATGTTTTAAAATTAACATAGGAGAGCATGTTTTATAGAGTTAATGAAGTATGAGCTTTAATGAATTATATCGAAGTTAATTATGAAATATGTAATTTTTTGAGAATAACTTAAGAATATATTGTTTAATAAGTAATTAATAATATAAATTTTCATTATGAAATAAAATTAACATATTAATGCACGTTTTATATTGATTATCATGTATGAGTTTAAATTAATTTTACAGACGTTAGTTAAGGTAATTGAAAATCAGAAATTATATCTAATCGTAAGGGTTTCATGAAACTAACCTGACAAATAACTGCTTTATTGTTAGTTAGAAATATGAAATTTTAATATGAGTTAAAATTAACAGATGAAAGTATGTTATATTATGTTTTTGAAGAATGAGCTTTAATGAATTTTACGGACGTTAGTTACGGCAATTGAAAATCAGTTATTAATCTAATCGTAGGGGTTTCATGAAACTAACCTAAGAAATGAGTGTTTTATAAGTTATTAAAAATAAATACTTTTAAATATGTTTTAAAATTAACATAGGAGAGCATGTTTTATAGAGTTAATGAAGTATGAGCTTTAATTAATTTTATGGAAGTTAGTTATGGTATTTAATAATCAGTTAGTTAATCTAATCGTAAGGGTTTCATGAAACTAACCTGAGAAATGAGTGTTTTATAAGTTATTATTAATAAATACTTTTAAATATGTTTTAAAATTAACATAGGAGAGCATGCTTTATAGAGTTAATGAAGTATGAGCTTTAATTAATTTTATGGACGTTAGTTATAGTAATTAAAAATCAGTTACTTTATCTAATCGTAAGGGTTTCATGAAACTAACCTAAGAAATGAGTGTTTTATAAGTTAATAAAATAAAATACTTTTAAATATGATTTAAAATTAACATAGGAGAGCATGTTTTATAGAGTTAATGAAGTATGAGCTTTAATTAATTTTATGGAAGTTAGTTATGGTATTTAATAATCAGTTAGTTAATCTAATCGTAAGGGTTTCATGAAACTAACCTGAGAAATAAGTGTTTTATAAGTAATTAATATTATAAATTTTAAATATTAGTTAAAATTAACATAGGAATGCATGTGTTATAGAGTTAATGAAGTATGAGCTTTAATGAATTATATGGAAGTTAATTATGAAATATATAATTTTTTGAGAATAACTTAAGAATATATTGTTTAATAAGTAATTAATAATATAAATTTTCATTATGAAATAAAATTAACATATTAATGCACGTTTTATATTGATTATCAAGTATGAGCTTAAATGAATTTTACGGACGTTAGTTAAGGTAATTGAAAATCAGAAACTATATCTAATCGTAAGGGTTTCATGAAACTAACCTGACAAATAACTGCTTTATAGTTAGTTAGAACTATGAAATTTTAATATGAGTTAAAATTAACAGATGAAAGTATGTTATATTATGTTTTTGAAGAATGAGCTTTAATGAATTTTACGGACGTTAGTTACGGCAATTGAAAATCAGTTATTAATCTAATCGTAAGGGTTTCATGAAACTAACCTAAGAAATGAGTGTTTTATAAGTTATTATTAATAAATACTTTTAAATATGTTTTAAAATTAACATAGGAGAGCATGCTTTATAGAGTTAATGAAGTATGAGCTTTAATGAATTTTACTGACGTTAGTTACGGCAATTGAAAATCAGTTATTAATCTAATCGTAAGGGTTTCATGAAACTAACCTGACAAATGAGTGTTTTATAAGTAAATAATAATATACATTTTCAATATGAAGTAAAATTAACATATGAAAGCATGTTTTACATTGTATATGAACTACGAGCTTAAATGAATTATGTAAGTTAGTTATGGTATTTAATAATCAGTTACTTAATCTAATCGTAAGGGTTTCATGAAACTAACCTGACAATTGAGTGATTTATGGTTAGTTAGAATTATGAATTTTTTAAATTAGTTAAAATTAACATAGGAAAGCATTTTTTATAGAGTTAATGAGGTATGAGCTGTAATGAATTTTACGGACGTTATTTACGGCAATTGAAAATCAGTTATTAATCTAATCGTAAGGGTTTCATGAAACTAACCTGACAAATGACTGATTTATGGTTAGTTAGAAATATGAATTTTTAAAATTAGTTAAAATTAACATAGGAAAGCATGTTTTATAGAGTTAATGAAGTATGAGCTTTAATGAAATTTTCGGACGTTAGTTACGGCAATTGAAAATCAGTTATTAATCTAATCGTAAGGGTTTCATGAAACTAACCTGACAAATGAGTGTTTTATAAGTAATTAATAATAATAATTTTAAATTTGTGTTAAAATTAACATAGGAAATCATGTTTTATAGAGTTAATGAAGTATGAGCTTTAATGAATTTTACGGACGTTAGTTACGGCAATTGAAAATCACTTATTAATCTAATCGTAAGGGTTTCATGAAACTAACCTGAGAAATAAGTGTTTTATAAGTAATTAATAATAATACTTTTAAATATGTTTTAAAATTTACTTAGGAAAGCATGTTTTATAGAGTTAATGAAGTATGAGCTTTAATGAATTTTACGGACGTTATTTACGGCAATTGAAAATCAGTTATTAATCTAATCGTAAGGGTTTCATGAAACTAACCTGACAAATGAGTGGTTTATAAGTAATTAATAATAATAATTTTAAATTTGTGTTAAAATTAACATAGGAAAGCATGTTTTATAGAGTTAATGAAGTATGAGCTTTAATTAATTTTATGGAAGTTAATTATGAAATATGTAATTCTTTGAGAATAACTTAAAAATACAATGTTTTATAAGTAATTAATAATATAAATTTTCAATATGAAGTAAAATTAACATATGAAAGCATGTTTTATATTGTTTATCAAGTATGAGCTTATATGAATTATATGGACGTTAGTTATGGTAATTGAATATCAGTTAATAATCTAATCGTAAGGGTTTCATGAAACTAACCTAAGAAATGAGTGTTTTATAAATTATTAATGATAATACTTTTAAATATGTTTTAAAATTAACATAGGAAAGCATGTTTTATAGAGTTAATGAAGTATGAGCTTTAATGAATTTTACGGACGTTATTTACGGCAATTGAAAATCAGTTATTAATCTAATCGTAAGGGTTTCATGAAACTAACCTAACAAATGAGTGTTTTATAAGTTATTAATGATAATACTTTTAAATATGTTTTAAAATTTACTTAGGAAAGCATGTTTTATAGAGTTAATGAAGTATGAGCTTTAATGAATTTTACTGACGTTAGTTACGGCAATTGAAAATCAGTTATTAATCTAATCGTAAGGGTTTCATGAAACTAACCTGACAAATGAGTGTTTTATAAGTAATTAATAATAATACTTTTAAATATGTTTTAAAATTAACATAGGAGAGCATGTTTTATAGAGTTAATGAAGTATGAGCTTTAATGAATTATATGGAAGTTAATTATGAAATATATAATGCTTTGAGAATAACTTAAAAATGCAGTGTTTTATAAGTAATTAATAATATACATTTTCAATATGAAGTAAAATTAACATATGAAAGCACGTTTTATATTGATTATCAAGTATGAGCTTAAATGAATTTTACGGACGTTAGTTAAGGTAATTGAAAATCAGAAACTTTATCTAATCGTAAGGGTTTCATGAAACTAACCTGACAAATAACTGCTTTATAGTTAGTTAGAACTATGAAATTTTAATATGAGTTAAAATTAACAAATGAAAGTATGTTATATTATGTTTTTGAAGAATGAGCTTTAATGAATTTTACGGACGTTATTTACGGCAATTGAAAATCAGTTATTAATCTAATCGTAAGGGTTTCATGAAACTAACCTGACAAATGACTGATTTATGGTTAGTTAGAAATATAAATTTTTAAAATTAGTTAAAATTAACATAGGAAAGCATGTTTTATAGAGTTAATGAAGTATGAGCTTTAATGAAATTTTCGGACGTTAGTTACGGCAATTGAAAATCAGTTATTAATCTAATCGTAAGGGTTTCATGAAACTAACCTGACAAATGAGTGTTTTATAAGAAATTAATAATAATAATTTTAAATTTGTGTTAAAATTAACATAGGAAAGCATGTTTTATAGAGTTAATGAAGTATGAGCTTTAATTAATTTTATGGAAGTTAATTATGAAATATGTAATTCTTTGAGAATAACTTAAAAATACAATGTTTTATAAGTAATTAATAATATAAATTTTCAATATGAAGTAAAATTAACATATGAAAGCATGTTTTATATTGTTTATCAAGTATGAGCTTATATGAATTGTATGGACGTTAGTTATGGTAATTGAAAATCAGTAAATAATCTAATCGTAAGGGTTTCATGAAACTAACCTAAGAAATGAGTGTTTTATAAATTATTAATGATAATACTTTTAAATATGTTTTAAAATTAACATAGGAAAGCATGTTTTATAGAGTTATTGAAGTATGAGCTTTAATGAATTTTACGGACGTTATTTACGGCAATTGAAAATCAGTTATTAATCTAATCGTAAGGGTTTCATGAAACTAACCTAACAAATGAGTGTTTTATAAGTTATTAATGATAATACTTTTAAATATTTTTTAAAATTAACATAGGAAAGCATGTTTTATAGAGTTAATGAAGTATGAGCTTTAATGAATTTTACGGACGTTAGTTACGGCAATTGAAAATCACTTATTAATCTAATCGTAAGGGTTTCATGAAACTAAACTAACAAATGAGTGTTTTATAAGTTATTAATGATAATACTTTTAAATATGTTTTAAAATTAACATAGGAAAGCATGTTTTATAGAGTTAATGAAGTATGAGCTTTAATTAATTTTATGGAAGTTAATTATGAAATATGTAATTCTTTGAGAATAACTTAAAAATACAGTGTTTTATAAGTAATTAATAATATAAATTTTCAATATGAAGTAAAATTAACATATGAAAGCATGTTTTTTATTGTTTATCAAGTATGAGCTTATATGAATTATATGGACGTTAGTTATGGTAATTGAAAATCAGTTATTAATCTAATCGTAAGGGTTTCATGAAACTAACCTGAGAAATAAGTGTTTTATAAGTAATTAATAATAATACTTTTAAATATGTTTTAAAATTTACTTAGGAAAGCATGTTTAATAGAGTTAATGAAGTATGAGCTTTAATGAATTTTACTGACGTTAGTTACGGCAATTGAAAATCAGTTATTAATCTAATCGTAAGGGTTTCATGAAACTAACCTGACAAATGAGTGTTTTATAAGTAATTAATAATAATACTTTTAAATATGTTTTAAAATTAACATAGGAAAGCATGTTTTATAGAGTTAATGAAGTATGAGCTTTAATGAATTTTACGGACGTTATTTACGGCAATTGAAAATCAGTTATTAATCTAATCGTAAGGGTTTCATGAAACTAACCTAACAAATGAGTGTTTTATAAGTTATTAATGATAATACTTTTAAATATTTTTTAAAATTAACATAGGAAAGCATGTTTTATAAAGTTAATGACGTATGAGCTTTAATTAATTTTATAGACGTTAGTTATAGTAATTAAAAATCAGTTATTAATCTAATCGTAAGGGTTTCATGAAACTAACCTGACAAATGAGTGTTTTATAAGTAATTAATAATAATACCTTTAAATATGTTTTAAAATTAACATAGGAAAGCATGTTTTATAGAGTTAATGAAGTATGAGCTTTAATTAATTTTATGGACGTTAGTTATAGTAATTAAAAATCAGTTACTTTATCTAATCGTAAGGGTTTCATGAAACTAACCTAAGAAATGAGTGTTTTATAAGTTATTAAAAATAAATACTTTTAAATATGATTTAAAATTAACATAGGAGAGCATGTTTTATAGAGTTAATGAAGTATGAGCTTTAATTAATTTTATGGAAGTTAGTTATGGTATTTAATAATCAGTTAGTTAATCTAATCGTAAGGGTTTCATGAAACTAACCTGAGAAATAAGTGTTTTATAAGTAATTAATATTATAAATTTTAAATATTAGTTAAAATTAACATAGGAATGCATGTTTTATAGAGTTAATGAAGTATGAGCTTTAATGAATTATATGGAAGTTAATTATGAAATATATAATTTTTTGAGAATAACTTAAGAATATATTGTTTAATAAGTAATTAATAATATAAATTTTCATTATGAAATAAAATTAACATATTAATGCACGTTTTATATTGATTATCAAGTATGAGCTTAAATGAATTTTACGGACGTTAGTTAAGGTAATTGAAAATCAGAAACTATATCTAATCGTAAGGGTTTCATGAAACTAACCTGACAAATAACTGCTTTATAGTTAGTTAGAACTATGAAATTTTAATATGAGTTAAAATTAACAGATGAAAGTATGTTATATTATGTTTTTGAAGAATGAGCTTTAATGAATTTTACGGACGTTAGTTACGGCAATTGAAAATCAGTTATTAATCTAATCGTAAGGGTTTCATGAAACTAACCTAAGAAATGAGTGTTTTATAAGTTATTATTAATAAATACTTTTAAATATGTTTTAAAATTAACATAGGAGAGCATGCTTTATAGAGTTAATGAAGTATGAGCTTTAATGAATTTTACTGACGTTAGTTACGGCAATTGAAAATCAGTTATTAATCTAATCGTAAGGGTTTCATGAAACTAACCTGACAAATGAGTGTTTTATAAGTAAATAATAATATACATTTTCAATATGAAGTAAAATTAACATATGAAAGCATGTTTTACATTGTATATGAACTACGAGCTTAAATGAATTATGTAAGTTAGTTATGGTATTTAATAATCAGTTACTTAATCTAATCGTAAGGGTTTCATGAAACTAACCTGACAATTGAGTGATTTATGGTTAGTTAGAATTATGAATTTTTTAAATTAGTTAAAATTAACATAGGAAAGCATTTTTTATAGAGTTAATGAAGTATGAGCTGTAATGAATTTTACGGACGTTATTTACGGCAATTGAAAATCAGTTATTAATCTAATCGTAAGGGTTTCATGAAACTAACCTGACAAATGACTGATTTATGGTTAGTTAGAAATATGAATTTTTAAAATTAGTTAAAATTAACATAGGAAAGCATGTTTTATAGAGTTAATGAAGTATGAGCTTTAATGAAATTTTCGGACGTTAGTTACGGCAATTGAAAATCAGTTATTAATCTAATCGTAAGGGTTTCATGAAACTAACCTGACAAATGAGTGTTTTATAAGTAATTAATAATAATAATTTTAAATTTGTGTTAAAATTAACATAGGAAAGCATGTTTTATAGAGTTAATGAAGTATGAGCTTTAATGAATTTTACGGACGTTAGTTACGGCAATTGAAAATCACTTATTAATCTAATCGTAAGGGTTTCATGAAACTAACCTGAGAAATAAGTGTTTTATAAGTAATTAATAATAATACTTTTAAATATGTTTTAAAATTTACTTAGGAAAGCATGTTTTATAGAGTTAATGAAGTATGAGCTTTAATGAATTTTACGGACGTTATTTACGGCAATTGAAAATCAGTTATTAATCTAATCGTAAGGGTTTCATGAAACTAACCTGACAAATGAGTGTTTTATAAGTAATTAATAATAATAATTTTAAATTTGTGTTAAAATTAACATAGGAAAGCATGTTTTATAGAGTTAATGAAGTATGAGCTTTAATTAATTTTATGGAAGTTAATTATGAAATATGTAATTCTTTGAGAATAACTTAAAAATACAATGTTTTATAAGTAATTAATAATATAAATTTTCAATATGAAGTAAAATTAACATATGAAAGCATGTTTTATATTGTTTATCAAGTATGAGCTTATATGAATTATATGGACGTTAGTTATGGTAATTGAATATCAGTTAATAATCTAATCGTAAGGGTTTCATGAAACTAACCTAAGAAATGAGTGTTTTATAAATTATTAATGATAATACTTTTAAATATGTTTTAAAATTAACATAGGAAAGCATGTTTTATAGAGTTAATGAAGTATGAGCTTTAATGAATTTTACGGACGTTATTTACGGCAATTGAAAATCAGTTATTAATCTAATCGTAAGGGTTTCATGAAACTAACCTAACAAATGAGTGTTTTATAAGTTATTAATGATAATACTTTTAAATATGTTTTAAAATTTACTTAGGAAAGCATGTTTTATAGAGTTAATGAAGTATGAGCTTTAATGAATTTTACTGACGTTAGTTACGGCAATTGAAAATCAGTTATTAATCTAATCGTAAGGGTTTCATGAAACTAACCTGACAAATGAGTGTTTTATAAGTAATTAATAATAATACTTTTAAATATGTTTTAAAATTAACATAGGAGAGCATGTTTTATAGAGTTAATGAAGTATGAGCTTTAATGAATTATATGGAAGTTAATTATGAAATATGTAATTTTTTGAGAATAACTTAAGTATATATTGTTTAATAAGTAATTAATAATATAAATTTTCTATATGAAGTAAAATTAACATTTGAAAGCATGTTTTATAGAGTTAATGAAGTATGAGCTTTAATGAATTATATGGAAGTTAATTATGAAATATATAATGCTTTGAGAATAACTTAAAAATGCAGTGTTTTATAAGTAATTAATAATATACATTTTCAATATGAAGTAAAATTAACATATGAAAGCACGTTTTATATTGATTATCAAGTATGAGCTTAAATGAATTTTACGGACGTTAGTTAAGGTAATTGAAAATCAGAAACTTTATCTAATCGTAAGGGTTTCATGAAACTAACCTGACAAATAACTGCTTTATAGTTAGTTAGAACTATGAAATTTTAATATGAGTTAAAATTAACAAATGAAAGTATGTTATATTATGTTTTTGAAGAATGAGCTTTAATGAATTTTACGGACGTTATTTACGGCAATTGAAAATCAGTTATTAATCTAATCGTAAGGGTTTCATGAAACTAACCTGACAAATGACTGATTTATGGTTAGTTAGAAATATAAATTTTTAAAATTAGTTAAAATTAACATAGGAAAGCATGTTTTATAGAGTTAATGAAGTATGAGCTTTAATGACATTTTCGGACGTTAGTTACGGCAATTGAAAATCAGTTATTAATCTAATCGTAAGGGTTTCATGAAACTAACCTGACAAATGAGTGTTTTATAAGAAATTAATAATAATAATTTTAAATTTGTGTTAAAATTAACATAGGAAAGCATGTTTTATAGAGTTAATGAAGTATGAGCTTTAATTAATTTTATGGAAGTTAATTATGAAATATGTAATTCTTTGAGAATAACTTAAAAATACAATGTTTTATAAGTAATTAATAATATAAATTTTCAATATGAAGTAAAATTAACATATGAAAGCATGTTTTATATTGTTTATCAAGTATGAGCTTATATGAATTGTATGGACGTTAGTTATGGTAATTGAAAATCAGTAAATAATCTAATCGTAAGGGTTTCATGAAACTAACCTAAGAAATGAGTGTTTTATAAGTTATTAATGATAATACTTTTAAATATTTTTTAAAATTAACATAGGAAAGCATGTTTTATAGAGTTAATGAAGTATGAGCTTTAATGAATTTTACGGACGTTAGTTACGGCAATTGAAAATCACTTATTAATCTAATCGTAAGGGTTTCATGAAACTAAACTAACAAATGAGTGTTTTATAAGTTATTAATGATAATACTTTTAAATATGTTTTAAAATTAACATAGGAAAGCATGTTTTATAGAGTTAATGAAGTATGAGCTTTAATTAATTTTATGGAAGTTAATTATGAAATATGTAATTCTTTGAGAATAACTTAAAAATACAGTGTTTTATAAGTAATTAATAATATAAATTTTCAATATGAAGTAAAATTAACATATGAAAGCATGTTTTTTATTGTTTATCAAGTATGAGCTTATATGAATTATATGGACGTTAGTTATGGTAATTGAAAATCAGTTATTAATCTAATCGTAAGGGTTTCATGAAACTAACCCGACAAATGAGTGTTTTATAAGTAATTAATAATAATAATTTTAAATATGTGTTAAAATTAACATAGGAAAGCATGTTTTATAGAGTTAATGAAGTATGAGCTTTAATGAATTAAACGGACGTTATTTACGGCAATTGAAAATCAGTTATTAATCTAATCGTAAGGGTTTCATGAAACTAACCTAACAAATGAGTGTTTTATAAGTTATTAATGATAATACTTTTAAATATGTTTTAAAATTTACTTAGGAAAGCATGTTTTATAGAGTTAATGAAGTATGAGCTTTAATGAATTTTACTGACGTTAGTTACGGCAATTGAAAATCAGTTATTAATCTAATCGTAAGGGTTTCATGAAACTAACCTGACAAATGAGTGTTTTATAAGTAATTAATAATAATACTTTTAAATATGTTTTAAAATTAACATAGGAGAGCATGTTTTATAGAGTTAATGAAGTATGAGCTTTAATGAATTATATGGAAGTTAATTATGAAATATGTAATTTTTTGAGAATAACTTAAGTATATATTGTTTAATAAGTAATTAATAATATAAATTTTCTATATGAAGTAAAATTAACATTTGAAAGCATGTTTTATAGAGTTAATGAAGTATGAGCTTTAATGAATTATATGGAAGTTAATTATGAAATATATAATGCTTTGAGAATAACTTAAAAATGCAGTGTTTTATAAGTAATTAATAATATACATTTTCAATATGAAGTAAAATTAACATATGAAAGCACGTTTTATATTGATTATCAAGTATGAGCTTAAATGAATTTTACGGACGTTAGTTAAGGTAATTGAAAATCAGAAACTTTATCTAATCGTAAGGGTTTCATGAAACTAACCTGACAAATAACTGCTTTATAGTTAGTTAGAACTATGAAATTTTAATATGAGTTAAAATTAACAAATGAAAGTATGTTATATTATGTTTTTGAAGAATGAGCTTTAATGAATTTTACGGACGTTATTTACGGCAATTGAAAATCAGTTATTAATCTAATCGTAAGGGTTTCATGAAACTAACCTGACAAATGACTGATTTATGGTTAGTTAGAAATATAAATTTTTAAAATTAGTTAAAATTAACATAGGAAAGCATGTTTTATAGAGTTAATGAAGTATGAGCTTTAATGACATTTTCGGACGTTAGTTACGGCAATTGAAAATCAGTTATTAATCTAATCGTAAGGGTTTCATGAAACTAACCTGACAAATGAGTGTTTTATAAGAAATTAATAATAATAATTTTAAATTTGTGTTAAAATTAACATAGGAAAGCATGTTTTATAGAGTTAATGAAGTATGAGCTTTAATTAATTTTATGGAAGTTAATTATGAAATATGTAATTCTTTGAGAATAACTTAAAAATACAATGTTTTATAAGTAATTAATAATATAAATTTTCAATATGAAGTAAAATTAACATATGAAAGCATGTTTTATATTGTTTATCAAGTATGAGCTTATATGAATTGTATGGACGTTAGTTATGGTAATTGAAAATCAGTAAATAATCTAATCGTAAGGGTTTCATGAAACTAACCTAAGAAATGAGTGTTTTATAAATTATTAATGATAATACTTTTAAATATGTTTTAAAATTAACATAGGAAAGCATGTTTTATAGAGTTAATGAAGTATGAGCTTTAATGAATTTTACGGACGTTATTTACGGCAATTGAAAATCAGTTATTAATCTAATCGTAAGGGTTTCATGAAACTAACCTAACAAATGAGTGTTTTATAAGTTATTAATGATAATACTTTTAAATATTTTTTAAAATTAACATAGGAAAGCATGTTTTATAGAGTTAATGAAGTATGAGCTTTAATGAATTTTACGGACGTTAGTTACGGCAATTGAAAATCACTTATTAATCTAATCGTAAGGGTTTCATGAAACTAAACTAACAAATGAGTGTTTTATAAGTTATTAATGATAATACTTTTAAATATGTTTTAAAATTAACATAGGAAAGCATGTTTTATAGAGTTAATGAAGTATGAGCTTTAATTAATTTTATGGAAGTTAATTATGAAATATGTAATTCTTTGAGAATAACTTAAAAATACAGTGTTTTATAAGTAATTAATAATATAAATTTTCAATATGAAGTAAAATTAACATATGAAAGCATGTTTTTTATTGTTTATCAAGTATGAGCTTATATGAATTATATGGACGTTAGTTATGGTAATTGAAAATCAGTTATTAATCTAATCGTAAGGGTTTCATGAAACTAACCCGACAAATGAGTGTTTTATAAGTAATTAATAATAATAATTTTAAATATGTGTTAAAATTAACATAGGAAAGCATGTTTTATAGAGTTAATGAAGTATGAGCTTTAATGAATTAAACGGACGTTATTTACGGCAATTGAAAATCAGTTATTAATCTAATCGTAAGGGTTTCATGAAACTAACCTGAGAAATAAGTGTTTTATAAGTAATTAATAATAATACTTTTAAATATGTTTTAAAATTTACTTAGGAAAGCATGTTTAATAGAGTTAATGAAGTATGAGCTTTAATGAATTTTACTGACGTTAGTTACGGCAATTGAAAATCAGTTATTAATCTAATCGTAAGGGTTTCATGAAACTAACCTGACAAATGAGTGTTTTATAAGTAATTAATAATAATACTTTTAAATATGTTTTAAAATTAACATAGGAAAGCATGTTTTATAGAGTTAATGAAGTATGAGCTTTAATGAATTTTACGGACGTTATTTACGGCAATTGAAAATCAGTTATTAATCTAATCGTAAGGGTTTCATGAAACTAACCTAACAAATGAGTGTTTTATAAGTTATTAATGATAATACTTTTAAATATTTTTTAAAATTAACATAGGAAAGCATGTTTTATAGAGTTAATGAAGTATGAGCTTTAATGAATTTTACGGACGTTAGTTACGGCAATTGAAAATCACTTATTAATCTAATCGTAAGGGTTTCATGAAACTAAACTAACAAATGAGTGTTTTATAAGTTATTAATGATAATACTTTTAAATATGTTTTAAAATTAACATAGGAAAGCATGTTTTATAGAGTTAATGAAGTATGAGCTTTAATTAATTTTATGGAAGTTAATTATGAAATATGTAATTCTTTGAGAATAACTTAAAAATACAATGTTTTATAAGTAATTAATAATATAAATTTTCAATATGAAGTAAAATTAACATATGAAAGCATGTTTTATATTGTTTATCAAGTATGAGCTTATATGAATTGTATGGACGTTAGTTATGGTAATTGAAAATCAGTAAATAATCTAATCGTAAGGGTTTCATGAAACTAACCTAAGAAATGAGTGTTTTATAAATTATTAATGATAATACTTTTAAATATGTTTTAAAATTAACATAGGAAAGCATGTTTTATAGAGTTAATGAAGTATGAGCTTTAATGAATTTTACGGACGTTATTTACGGCAATTGAAAATCAGTTATTAATCTAATCGTAAGGGTTTCATGAAACTAACCTAACAAATGAGTGTTTTATAAGTTATTAATGATAATACTTTTAAATATTTTTTAAAATTAACATAGGAAAGCATGTTTTATAGAGTTAATGAAGTATGAGCTTTAATGAATTTTACGGACGTTAGTTACGGCAATTGAAAATCACTTATTAATCTAATCGTAAGGGTTTCATGAAACTAAACTAACAAATGAGTGTTTTATAAGTTATTAATGATAATACTTTTAAATATGTTTTAAAATTAACATAGGAAAGCATGTTTTATAGAGTTAATGAAGTATGAGCTTTAATGAATTTTACGGACGTTATTTACGGCAATTGAAAATCAGTTATTAATCTAATCGTAAGGGTTTCATGAAACTAACCTAACAAATGAGTGTTTTATAAGTTATTAATGATAATACTTTTAAATATTTTTTAAAATTAACATAGGAAAGCATGTTTTATAGAGTTAATGAAGTATGAGCTTTAATGAATTTTACGGACGTTAGTTACGGCAATTGAAAATCACTTATTAATCTAATCGTAAGGGTTTCATGAAACTAAACTAACAAATGAGTGTTTTATAAGTTATTAATGATAATACTTTTAAATATGTTTTAAAATTAACATAGGAAAGCATGTTTTATAGAGTTAATGAAGTATGAGCTTTAATTAATTTTATGGAAGTTAATTATGAAATATGTAATTCTCTGAGAATAACTTAAAAATACAGTGTTTTATAAGTAATTAATAATATAAATTTTCAATATGAAGTAAAATTAACATATGAAAGCATGTTTTTTATTGTTTATCAAGTATGAGCTTATATGAATTATATGGACGTTAGTTATGGTAATTGAAAATCAGTTATTAATCTAATCGTAAGGGTTTCATGAAACTAACCTAACAAATGAGTGTTTTATAAGTTATTAATAATAATAATTTTAAATATGTGTTAAAATTAACATGGGAAAGCATGTTTTATAGAGTTAATGAAGAATGAGCTTTAATGAATTTTACGGACGTTATTTACGGCAATTGAAAATCAGTTATTAATCTAATCGTAAGGGTTTCATGAAACTAACCTGACAAATGACTGATTTATGGTTAGTTAGAAATATAAATTTTTAAAATTAGTTAAAATTAACATAGGAAAGCATGTTTTATAGAGTTAATGAAGTATGAGCTTTAATGACATTTTCGGACGTTAGTTACGGCAATTGAAAATCAGTTATTAATCTAATCGTAAGGGTTTCATGAAACTAACCTGACAAATGAGTGTTTTATAAGAAATTAATAATAATAATTTTAAATTTGTGTTAAAATTAACATAGGAAAGCATGTTTTATAGAGTTAATGAAGTATGAGCTTTAATTAATTTTATGGAAGTTAATTATGAAATATGTAATTCTTTGAGAATAACTTAAAAATACAATGTTTTATAAGTAATTAATAATATAAATTTTCAATATGAAGTAAAATTAACATATGAAAGCATGTTTTATATTGTTTATCAAGTATGAGCTTATATGAATTGTATGGACGTTAGTTATGGTAATTGAAAATCAGTAAATAATCTAATCGTAAGGGTTTCATGAAACTAACCTAAGAAATGAGTGTTTTATAAATTATTAATGATAATACTTTTAAATATGTTTTAAAATTAACATAGGAAAGCATGTTTTATAGAGTTAATGAAGTATGAGCTTTAATGAATTTTACGGACGTTATTTACGGCAATTGAAAATCAGTTATTAATCTAATCGTAAGGGTTTCATGAAACTAACCTAACAAATGAGTGTTTTATAAGTTATTAATGATAATACTTTTAAATATTTTTTAAAATTAACATAGGAAAGCATGTTTTATAGAGTTAATGAAGTATGAGCTTTAATGAATTTTACGGACGTTAGTTACGGCAATTGAAAATCACTTATTAATCTAATCGTAAGGGTTTCATGAAACTAAACTAACAAATGAGTGTTTTATAAGTTATTAATGATAATACTTTTAAATATGTTTTAAAATTAACATAGGAAAGCATGTTTTATAGAGTTAATGAAGTATGAGCTTTAATTAATTTTATGGAAGTTAATTATGAAATATGTAATTCTTTGAGAATAACTTAAAAATACAGTGTTTTATAAGTAATTAATAATATAAATTTTCAATATGAAGTAAAATTAACATATGAAAGCATGTTTTTTATTGTTTATCAAGTATGAGCTTATATGAATTATATGGACGTTAGTTATGGTAATTGAAAATCAGTTATTAATCTAATCGTAAGGGTTTCATGAAACTAACCCGACAAATGAGTGTTTTATAAGTAATTAATAATAATAATTTTAAATATGTGTTAAAATTAACATAGGAAAGCATGTTTTATAGAGTTAATGAAGTATGAGCTTTAATGAATTAAACGGACGTTATTTACGGCAATTGAAAATCAGTTATTAATCTAATCGTAAGGGTTTCATGAAACTAACCTGAGAAATAAGTGTTTTATAAGTAATTAATAATAATACTTTTAAATATGTTTTAAAATTTACTTAGGAAAGCATGTTTAATAGAGTTAATGAAGTATGAGCTTTAATGAATTTTACTGACGTTAGTTACGGCAATTGAAAATCAGTTATTAATCTAATCGTAAGGGTTTCATGAAACTAACCTGACAAATGAGTGTTTTATAAGTAATTAATAATAATACTTTTAAATATGTTTTAAAATTAACATAGGAAAGCATGTTTTATAGAGTTAATGAAGTATGAGCTTTAATGAATTTTACGGACGTTATTTACGGCAATTGAAAATCAGTTATTAATCTAATCGTAAGGGTTTCATGAAACTAACCTAACAAATGAGTGTTTTATAAGTTATTAATGATAATACTTTTAAATATTTTTTAAAATTAACATAGGAAAGCATGTTTTATAGAGTTAATGAAGTATGAGCTTTAATGAATTTTACGGACGTTAGTTACGGCAATTGAAAATCACTTATTAATCTAATCGTAAGGGTTTCATGAAACTAAACTAACAAATGAGTGTTTTATAAGTTATTAATGATAATACTTTTAAATATGTTTTAAAATTAACATAGGAAAGCATGTTTTATAGAGTTAATGAAGTATGAGCTTTAATTAATTTTATGGAAGTTAATTATGAAATATGTAATTCTTTGAGAATAACTTAAAAATACAATGTTTTATAAGTAATTAATAATATAAATTTTCAATATGAAGTAAAATTAACATATGAAAGCATGTTTTATATTGTTTATCAAGTATGAGCTTATATGAATTGTATGGACGTTAGTTATGGTAATTGAAAATCAGTAAATAATCTAATCGTAAGGGTTTCATGAAACTAACCTAAGAAATGAGTGTTTTATAAATTATTAATGATAATACTTTTAAATATGTTTTAAAATTAACATAGGAAAGCATGTTTTATAGAGTTAATGAAGTATGAGCTTTAATGAATTTTACGGACGTTATTTACGGCAATTGAAAATCAGTTATTAATCTAATCGTAAGGGTTTCATGAAACTAACCTAACAAATGAGTGTTTTATAAGTTATTAATGATAATACTTTTAAATATTTTTTAAAATTAACATAGGAAAGCATGTTTTATAGAGTTAATGAAGTATGAGCTTTAATGAATTTTACGGACGTTAGTTACGGCAATTGAAAATCACTTATTAATCTAATCGTAAGGGTTTCATGAAACTAAACTAACAAATGAGTGTTTTATAAGTTATTAATGATAATACTTTTAAATATGTTTTAAAATTAACATAGGAAAGCATGTTTTATAGAGTTAATGAAGTATGAGCTTTAATTAATTTTATGGAAGTTAATTATGAAATATGTAATTCTTTGAGAATAACTTAAAAATACAGTGTTTTATAAGTAATTAATAATATAAATTTTCAATATGAAGTAAAATTAACATATGAAAGCATGTTTTTTATTGTTTATCAAGTATGAGCTTATATGAATTATATGGACGTTAGTTATGGTAATTGAAAATCAGTTATTAATCTAATCGTAAGGGTTTCATGAAACTAACCCGACAAATGAGTGTTTTATAAGTAATTAATAATAATAATTTTAAATATGTGTTAAAATTAACATAGGAAAGCATGTTTTATAGAGTTAATGAAGTATGAGCTTTAATGAATTAAACGGACGTTATTTACGGCAATTGAAAATCAGTTATTAATCTAATCGTAAGGGTTTCATGAAACTAACCTGAGAAATAAGTGTTTTATAAGTAATTAATAATAATACTTTTAAATATGTTTTAAAATTTACTTAGGAAAGCATGTTTAATAGAGTTAATGAAGTATGAGCTTTAATGAATTTTACTGACGTTAGTTACGGCAATTGAAAATCAGTTATTAATCTAATCGTAAGGGTTTCATGAAACTAACCTGACAAATGAGTGTTTTATAAGTAATTAATAATAATACTTTTAAATATGTTTTAAAATTAACATAGGAAAGCATGTTTTATAGAGTTAATGAAGTATGAGCTTTAATGAATTTTACGGACGTTATTTACGGCAATTGAAAATCAGTTATTAATCTAATCGTAAGGGTTTCATGAAACTAACCTAACAAATGAGTGTTTTATAAGTTATTAATGATAATACTTTTAAATATTTTTTAAAATTAACATAGGAAAGCATGTTTTATAGAGTTAATGAAGTATGAGCTTTAATGAATTTTACGGACGTTAGTTACGGCAATTGAAAATCACTTATTAATCTAATCGTAAGGGTTTCATGAAACTAAACTAACAAATGAGTGTTTTATAAGTTATTAATGATAATACTTTTAAATATGTTTTAAAATTAACATAGGAAAGCATGTTTTATAGAGTTAATGAAGTATGAGCTTTAATTAATTTTATGGAAGTTAATTATGAAATATGTAATTCTCTGAGAATAACTTAAAAATACAGTGTTTTATAAGTAATTAATAATATAAATTTTCAATATGAAGTAAAATTAACATATGAAAGCATGTTTTTTATTGTTTATCAAGTATGAGCTTATATGAATTATATGGACGTTAGTTATGGTAATTGAAAATCAGTTATTAATCTAATCGTAAGGGTTTCATGAAACTAACCTAACAAATGAGTGTTTTATAAGTTATTAATAATAATAATTTTAAATATGTGTTAAAATTAACATAGGAAAGCATGTTTTATAGAGTTAATGAAGTATGAGCTTTAATGAATTATACGGACGTTATTTACGGCAATTGAAAATCACTTATTAATCTAATCGTAAGGGTTTCATGAAACTAACCTGAGAAATAAGTGTTTTATAAGTAATTAATTATAATACTTTTAAATATGTTTTAAAATTTACTTAGGAAAGCATGTTTTATAGAGTTAATGAAGTATGAGCTTTAATGAATTTTACTGACGTTAGTTACGGCAATTGAAAATCAGTTATTAATCTAATCGTAAGGGTTTCATGAAACTAACCTGACAAATGAGTGTTTTATAAGTAATTAATAATAATACTTTTAAATATGTTTTAAAATTAACATAGGAAAGCATGTTTTATAGAGTTAATGTAGTATGAGCTTTAATGAATTTTACGGACGTTATTTACGGCAATTGAAAATCAGTTATTAATCTAATCGTAAGGGTTTCATGAAACTAACCTAACAAATGAGTGTTTTATAAGTTATTAATGATAATACTTTTAAATATTTTTTAAAATTAACATAGGAAAGCATGTTTTATAGAGTTAATGAAGTATGAGCTTTAATGAATTTTACGGACGTTAGTTACGGCAATTGAAAATCACTTATTAATCTAATCGTAAGGGTTTCATGAAACTAAACTAACAAATGAGTGTTTTATAAGTTATTAATGATAATACTTTTAAATATGTTTTAAAATTAACATAGGAAAGCATGTTTTATAGAGTTAATGAAGTATGAGCTTTAATTAATTTTATGGAAGTTAATTATGAAATATGTAATTCTTTGAGAATAACTTAAAAATACAGTGTTTTATAAGTAATTAATAATATAAATTTTCAATATGAAGTAAAATTAACATATGAAAGCATGTTTTTTATTGTTTATCAAGTATGAGCTTATATGAATTATATGGACGTTAGTTATGGTAATTGAAAATCAGTTATTAATCTAATCGTAAGGGTTTCATGAAACTAACCCGACAAATGAGTGTTTTATAAGTAATTATAATAATAATTTTAAATATGTGTTAAAATTAACATAGGAAAGCATGTTTTATAGAGTTAATGAAGTATGAGCTTTAATGAATTATACGGACGTTATTTACGGCAATTGAAAATCAGTTATTAATCTAATCGTAAGGGTTTCATGAAACTAACCTGAGAAATAAGTGTTTTATAAGTAATTAATAATAATACTTTTAAATATGTTTTATAATTTACTTAGGAAAGCATGTTTTATAGAGTTAATGAAGTATGAGCTTTAATGAATTTTACTGACGTTAGTTACGGCAATTGAAAATCAGTTATTAATCTAATCGTAAGGGTTTCATGAAACTAACCTGACAAATGAGTGTTTTATAAGTAATTAATAATAATACTTTTAAATATGTTTTAAAATTAACATAGGAGAGCATGTTTTATAGAGTTAATGAAGTATGAGCTTTAATGAATTATATGGAAGTTAATTATGAAATATGTAATTTTTTGAGAATAACTTAAGTATATATTGTTTAATAAGTAATTAATAATATAAATTTTCTATATGAAGTAAAATTAACATTTGAAAGCATGTTTTATAGAGTTAATGAAGTATGAGCTTTAATGAATTATATGGAAGTTAATTATAAAATATATAATTTCTTTGAGAATAACTTAAAAATGCAGTGTTTTATAAGTAATTAATAATATACATTTTCAATATGAAGTAAAATTAACATATGAAAGCACGTTTTATATTGATTATCAAGTATGAGCTTAAATGAATTTTACGGACGTTAGTTACGGCAATTGAAAATCACTTATTAATCTAATCGTAAGGGTTTCATGAAACTAACCTAACAAATGAGTGTTTTATAAGTTATTAATGATAATACTTTTAAATATGTTTTAAAATTAACATAGGAAAGCATGTTTTATAGAGTTAATGAAGTATGAGCTTTAATTAATTTTATGGAAGTTAATTATGAAATATGTAATTCTTTGAGAATAACTTAAAAATACAGTGTTTTATAAGTAATTAATAATATAAATTTTCAATATGAAGTAAAATTAACATATGAAAGCATGTTTTTTATTGTTTATCAAGTATGAGCTTATATGAATTATATGGACGTTAGTTATGGTAATTGAAAATCAGTTATTAATCTAATCGTAAGGGTTTCATGAAACTAACCCGACAAATGAGTGTTTTATAAGTAATTAATAATAATAATTTTAAATATGTGTTAAAATTAACATAGGAAAGCATGTTTTATAGAGTTAATGAAGTATGAGCTTTAATGAATTAAACGGACGTTATTTACGGCAATTGAAAATCAGTTATTAATCTAATCGTAAGGGTTTCATGAAACTAACCTGAGAAATAAGTGTTTTATAAGTAATTAATAATAATACTTTTAAATATGTTTTAAAATTTACTTAGGAAAGCATGTTTAATAGAGTTAATGAAGTATGAGCTTTAATGAATTTTACTGACGTTAGTTACGGCAATTGAAAATCAGTTATTAATCTAATCGTAAGGGTTTCATGAAACTAACCTGACAAATGAGTGTTTTATAAGTAATTAATAATAATACTTTTAAATATGTTTTAAAATTAACATAGGAAAGCATGTTTTATAGAGTTAATGAAGTATGAGCTTTAATGAATTTTACGGACGTTATTTACGGCAATTGAAAATCAGTTATTAATCTAATCGTAAGGGTTTCATGAAACTAACCTAACAAATGAGTGTTTTATAAGTTATTAATGATAATACTTTTAAATATTTTTTAAAATTAACATAGGAAAGCATGTTTTATAGAGTTAATGAAGTATGAGCTTTAATGAATTTTACGGACGTTAGTTACGGCAATTGAAAATCACTTATTAATCTAATCGTAAGGGTTTCATGAAACTAAACTAACAAATGAGTGTTTTATAAGTTATTAATGATAATACTTTTAAATATGTTTTAAAATTAACATAGGAAAGCATGTTTTATAGAGTTAATGAAGTATGAGCTTTAATTAATTTTATGGAAGTTAATTATGAAATATGTAATTCTCTGAGAATAACTTAAAAATACAGTGTTTTATAAGTAATTAATAATATAAATTTTCAATATGAAGTAAAATTAACATATGAAAGCATGTTTTTTATTGTTTATCAAGTATGAGCTTATATGAATTATATGGACGTTAGTTATGGTAATTGAAAATCAGTTATTAATCTAATCGTAAGGGTTTCATGAAACTAACCTAACAAATGAGTGTTTTATAAGTTATTAATAATAATAATTTTAAATATGTGTTAAAATTAACATAGGAAAGCATGTTTTATAGAGTTAATGAAGTATGAGCTTTAATGAATTATACGGACGTTATTTACGGCAATTGAAAATCACTTATTAATCTAATCGTAAGGGTTTCATGAAACTAACCTGAGAAATAAGTGTTTTATAAGTAATTAATTATAATACTTTTAAATATGTTTTAAAATTTACTTAGGAAAGCATGTTTTATAGAGTTAATGAAGTATGAGCTTTAATGAATTTTACTGACGTTAGTTACGGCAATTGAAAATCAGTTATTAATCTAATCGTAAGGGTTTCATGAAACTAACCTGACAAATGAGTGTTTTATAAGTAATTAATAATAATACTTTTAAATATGTTTTAAAATTAACATAGGAAAGCATGTTTTATAGAGTTAATGTAGTATGAGCTTTAATGAATTTTACGGACGTTATTTACGGCAATTGAAAATCAGTTATTAATCTAATCGTAAGGGTTTCATGAAACTAACCTAACAAATGAGTGTTTTATAAGTTATTAATGATAATACTTTTAAATATTTTTTAAAATTAACATAGGAAAGCATGTTTTATAGAGTTAATGAAGTATGAGCTTTAATGAATTTTACGGACGTTAGTTACGGCAATTGAAAATCACTTATTAATCTAATCGTAAGGGTTTCATGAAACTAAACTAACAAATGAGTGTTTTATAAGTTATTAATGATAATACTTTTAAATATGTTTTAAAATTAACATAGGAAAGCATGTTTTATAGAGTTAATGAAGTATGAGCTTTAATTAATTTTATGGAAGTTAATTATGAAATATGTAATTCTTTGAGAATAACTTAAAAATACAGTGTTTTATAAGTAATTAATAATATAAATTTTCAATATGAAGTAAAATTAACATATGAAAGCATGTTTTTTATTGTTTATCAAGTATGAGCTTATATGAATTATATGGACGTTAGTTATGGTAATTGAAAATCAGTTATTAATCTAATCGTAAGGGTTTCATGAAACTAACCCGACAAATGAGTGTTTTATAAGTAATTATAATAATAATTTTAAATATGTGTTAAAATTAACATAGGAAAGCATGTTTTATAGAGTTAATGAAGTATGAGCTTTAATGAATTATACGGACGTTATTTACGGCAATTGAAAATCAGTTATTAATCTAATCGTAAGGGTTTCATGAAACTAACCTGAGAAATAAGTGTTTTATAAGTAATTAATAATAATACTTTTAAATATGTTTTATAATTTACTTAGGAAAGCATGTTTTATAGAGTTAATGAAGTATGAGCTTTAATGAATTTTACTGACGTTAGTTACGGCAATTGAAAATCAGTTATTAATCTAATCGTAAGGGTTTCATGAAACTAACCTGACAAATGAGTGTTTTATAAGTAATTAATAATAATACTTTTAAATATGTTTTAAAATTAACATAGGAGAGCATGTTTTATAGAGTTAATGAAGTATGAGCTTTAATGAATTATATGGAAGTTAATTATGAAATATGTAATTTTTTGAGAATAACTTAAGTATATATTGTTTAATAAGTAATTAATAATATAAATTTTCTATATGAAGTAAAATTAACATTTGAAAGCATGTTTTATAGAGTTAATGAAGTATGAGCTTTAATGAATTATATGGAAGTTAATTATAAAATATATAATTTCTTTGAGAATAACTTAAAAATGCAGTGTTTTATAAGTAATTAATAATATACATTTTCAATATGAAGTAAAATTAACATATGAAAGCACGTTTTATATTGATTATCAAGTATGAGCTTAAATGAATTTTACGGACGTTAGTTACGGCAATTGAAAATCACTTATTAATCTAATCGTAAGGGTTTCATGAAACTAACCTAACAAATGAGTGTTTTATAAGTTATTAATGATAATACTTTTAAATATGTTTTAAAATTAACATAGGAAAGCATGTTTTATAGAGTTAATGAAGTATGAGCTTTAATTAATTTTATGGAAGTTAATTATGAAATATGTAATTCTTTGAGAATAACTTAAAAATACAGTGTTTTATAAGTAATTAATAATATAAATTTTCAATATGAAGTAAAATTAACATATGAAAGCATGTTTTTTATTGTTTATCAAGTATGAGCTTATATGAATTATATGGACGTTAGTTATGGTAATTGAAAATCAGTTATTAATCTAATCGTAAGGGTTTCATGAAACTAACCCGACAAATGAGTGTTTTATAAGTAATTAATAATAATAATTTTAAATATGTGTTAAAATTAACATAGGAAAGCATGTTTTATAGAGTTAATGAAGTATGAGCTTTAATGAATTATACGGACGTTATTTACGGCAATTGAAAATCAGTTATTAATCTATTCGTAAGGGTTTCATGAAACTAACCTGACAAATGACTGATTTATGGTTAGTTAGAAATATGAATTTTTAAAATTAGTTAAAATTAACATAGGAAAGCATGTTTTATAGAGTTAATGAAGTATGAGCTTTAATGAAATTTACGGACGTTAGTTACGGCAATTGAAAATCAGTTATTAATCTAATCGTAAGGGTTTCATGAAACTAACCTGACAAATGAGTGTTTTATAAGTAATTAATAATAATAATTTTAAATTTGTGTTAAAATTAACATAGGAAAGCATGTTTTATAGAGTTAATGAAGTATGAGCTTTAATTAATTTTATGGAAGTTAATTATGAAATATGTAATTCTTTGAGAATAACTTAAAAATACAATGTTTTATAAGTAATTAATAATATAAATTTTCAATATGAAGTAAAATTAACATATGAAAGCATGTTTTATATTGTTTATCAAGTATGAGCTTATATGAATTATATGGACGTTAGTTATGGTAATTGAAAATCAGTTATTAATCTAATCGTAAGGGTTTCATGAAACTAACCTAAGAAATGAGTGTTTTATAAGTTATTAATAATAAATACTTTTAAATATGTTTTAAAATTAACATAGGAGAGCATGCTTTATAGAGTTAATGAAGTATGAGCTTTAATTAATTTTATGGAAGTTAATTATGAAATATGTAAATTTTTGAGAATAACTTAAGTATATATTGTTTAATAAGTAATTAATAATATAAATTTTCTATATGAAGTAAAATTAACATTTGAAAGCATGTTTTATAGAGTTAATGAAGTATGAGCTTTAATGAATTATATGGAAGTTAATTATGAAATATATAATGCTTTGAGAATAACTTAAAAATGCAGTGTTTTATAAGTGATTAATAATATACATTTTCAATATGAAGTAAAATTAACATATGAAAGCACGTTTTATATTGATTATCAAGTATGAGCTTAAATGAATTTTACGGACGTTAGTTAAGGTAATTGAAAATCAGAAACTTTATCTAATCGTAAGGGTTTCATGAAACTAACCTGACAAATAACTGCTTTATAGTTAGTTAGAACTATAAAATTTTTATATGAGTTAAAATTAACAGATGAAAGTATGTTATATAGAGTTAATGAAGTATGAGCTTTAATGAAATTTACGGACGTTAGTTACGGCAATTGAAAATCAGTTATTAATCTAATCGTTAGGGTTTCATGAAACTAACCTGACAAATAAGTGTTTTATAAGTAATTAATAATAATAATTTTTAATATGTTTTAAAATTAACATAGAAAAGCATGTTTTATAGAGTTAATGAAGTATGAGCTTTAATTAATTTTATAGACGTTAGTTATAGTAATTAAAAATCAGTTATTAATCTAATCGTAAGGGTTTCATGAAACTAACCTGACAAATGAGTGTTTTATAAGTAAATAATAATATACATTTTCAATATGAAGTAAAATTAACATATGAAAGCATGTTTTACATTGTTTATGAACTACGAGCTTAAATGAATTATGTAAGTTAGTTATGGTATTTAATAATCAGTTACTTAATCTAATCGTAAGGGTTTCATGAAACTAACCTGACAATTGAGTGATTTATGGTTAGTTAGAATTATGAATTTTTTAAATTAGTTAAAATTAACATAGGAAAGCATGTTTTATAGAGTTAATGAAGTATGAGCTTTAATGAATTTTCCGGACGTTATTTACGGCAATTGAAAATCAGTTATTAATCTAATCGTAAGGGTTTCATGAAACTAACCTGACAAATGACTGATTTATGGTTAGTTAGAAATATGAATTTTTAAAATTAGTTAAAATTAACATAGGAAAGCATGTTTTATAGAGTTAATGAAGTATGAGCTTTAATGAAATTTTCGGACGTTAGTTACGGCAATTGAAAATCAGTTATTAACCTAATCGTATGGGTTTCATGAAACTAACCTGACAAATGAGTGTTTTATAAGTAATTAATAATAATAATTTTAAATTTGTGTTAAAATTAACATAGGAAAGCATGTTTTATAGAGTTAATGAAGTATGAGCTTTAATTAATTTTATGGAAGTTAATTATGAAATATGTAATTCTTTGAGAATAACTTAAAAATACAATGTTTTATAAGTAATTAATAATATAAATTTTCAATATGCAGTAAAATTAACATATGAAAGCATGTTTTATATTGTTTATCAAGTATGAACTTATATGAATTATATGGACGTTAGTTATGGTAATTGAAAATCAGTTAATAATCTAATCGTAAGGGTTTCATCAAACTAACCTGACAAATGAGTGTTTTATAAGTAATTAATATTAATAATTTTAAATTTGTGTTAAAATTAACATAGGAAAGCATGTTTTATAGAGTTAATGAAGTATGAGCTTTAATGAAATTTACGGACGTTAGTTACGGCAATTGAAAATCAGTTATTAATCTAATCGTAAGGGTTTCATGAAACTAACCTGACAAATGAGTGTTTTATAAGTAATTAATAATAATAATTTTAAATTTGTGTTAAAATTAACATAGGAAAGCATGTTTTATAGAGTTAATGAAGTATGAGCTTTAATTAATTTTATGGAAGTTAATTATGAAATATGTAATTCTTTGAGAATAACATAAAAATACAATGTTTTATAAGTAATTAATAATATAAATTTTCAATGTGAAGTAAAATTAACATATGAAAGCATGTTTTATATTGATTATCAAGTATGAGCTTAAATGAATTTTACGGACGTTAGTTACGGCAATTGAAAATCACTTATTAATCTAATCGTAAGGGTTTCATGAAACTAACCTAACAAATGAGTGTTTTATAAGTTATTAATGATAATACTTTTAAATATGTTTTAAAATTAACATAGGAAAGCATGTTTTATAGAGTTAATGAAGTATGAGCTTTAATTAATTTTATGGAAGTTAATTATGAAATATGTAATTCTTTGAGAATAACTTAAAAATACAGTGTTTTATAAGTAATTAATAATATAAATTTTCAATATGAAGTAAAATTAACATATGAAAGCATGTTTTTTATTGTTTATCAAGTATGAGCTTATATGAATTATATGGACGTTAGTTATGGTAATTGAAAATCAGTTATTAATCTAATCGTAAGGGTTTCATGAAACTAACCCGACAAATGAGTGTTTTATAAGTAATTAATAATAATAATTTTAAATATGTGTTAAAATTAACATAGGAAAGCATGTTTTATAGAGTTAATGAAGTATGAGCTTTAATGAATTATACGGACGTTATTTACGGCAATTGAAAATCAGTTATTAATCTAATCGTAAGGGTTTCATGAAACTAACCTGAGAAATAAGTGTTTTATAAGTAATTAATAATAATACTTTTAAATATGTTTTATAATTTACTTAGGAAAGCATGTTTTATAGAGTTAATGAAGTATGAGCTTTAATGAATTTTACTGACGTTAGTTACGGCAATTGAAAATCAGTTATTAATCTAATCGTAAGGGTTTCATGAAACTAACCTGACAAATGAGTGTTTTATAAGTAATTAATAATAATACTTTTAAATATGTTTTAAAATTAACATAGGAGAGCATGTTTTATAGAGTTAATGAAGTATGAGCTTTAATGAATTATATGGAAGTTAATTATGAAATATGTAATTTTTTGAGAATAACTTAAGTATATATTGTTTAATAAGTAATTAATAATATAAATTTTCTATATGAAGTAAAATTAACATTTGAAAGCATGTTT
Source organism: Rhopalosiphum padi (assembly GCF_020882245.1). Taxonomy (NCBI): domain Eukaryota; kingdom Metazoa; phylum Arthropoda; class Insecta; order Hemiptera; family Aphididae; genus Rhopalosiphum; species Rhopalosiphum padi. Next base: position 1,110,487 of record NW_026869996.1, on the reverse strand, counting down.
TATAGAGTTAATGAAGTATGAGCTTTAATGAATTATATGGAAGTTAATTATAAAATATATAATTTCTTTGAGAATAACTTAAAAATGCAGTGTTTTATAAGTAATTAATAATATACATTTTCAATATGAAGTAAAATTAACATATGAAAGCACGTTTTATAT